>NW_020943397.1:0-1325 GCF_900497805.2 Vombatus ursinus | reverse complement strand
CAGGGGTAGGGAACCTGTGGCCTCGAGGCCACATGTGGCTCTGGAGGGTTTTAAGAGGGGATCCTTAAAAAAAGGAGTTGTTCTGTAAAACTTGGACTCAGTCAAAAGGTCACACCCAAGGACCTGTAAGGCCACATGTGGCCTCAAGGCCTCAGGTTCCCCAACCCTGAGTGCTAGTGATTCAACTAAACTCTTATCTCTAATGCTAGAAATTCAACTAAAAAGTCATGTGAAAACAACAACTTTACCAAAGTAGGATGAAATAAAATGAACTCACCAATTCATCAGGTTTTCTGTACATAAGAACAAAATGCAGTATGAAGAGATAGAAAGAAAAAATATATTCAAAATATCCACAGAATGGATGGCATATTTGAGAGTCCATCTTTAAAAAGACAAATTAACTATGTAAATACACCAAAAAACAGTCTTCACAAAAATAAACTGATGTAAATAGTTGGAGAGACATTCATCACTGTTGCTTGGGTCGTGCTAATATAATTAAAACAAGAACACTTCCAAAAATAATTTACTTACTCATTTGCATAGCAATCAAGCTACACAAGGATTACTTTATAAACCTTAAAGCAATAATAATAATAAAAAAAAAAACATCTGGCAAAACAAAAAGTCAAAGTCTCAAGGGAAATGATGAAAAAAGTGGGGAAAGAGGCATAACAATAGCAGGTCTCAAACGATAACCCAAGAAAGTAAGCATCAAAGAAGAAGAAAAAAACAATCATTAGAATGGATTGGGTATACCATATACAAAGGCAAATCATCAGGGTAACCTAGTCTTTTATAAATAGAATTATGAGAATGACCCATTCTTCCACAGGAAGGAAGGAAGGCAGAAAGCAAGCAAGGAAGGAAGGAAGGAAGAAGGAAGGAAAGATCATTTATGAAGTGGTTACTATGTGCCCAGAACTGCGTTAAATTCTAGGGAATAAAATCCTGAAATGGGGCAGTCTCTGTCATCAGGAACTTTACATTAGAATGGAAAGGAGTACAAAACATGTAGGGGAGTTTTGGGAAGGAAGTGTTTCTTTAGAAAACGACATTATATCAAAGGCTGTTTGAGTTTAGAAGAGGAGAGAAAAGAGATCTCAAAAGGATGTGCTTGATTTTTCTTGAAAAGTAAGAAGTCAGGTCCTGTGCTGAGAGGGAGATGTGAAAATGGAAAAAGAGGCCTGAGGAGAGAAGAAAAGTTTGGAAAATCCCTCTATTCATAAGATAATACAAATTTGTAGTGACCTCCATGAGTACAGTTGTGGGACTTGAAATACCATGAAGCAGCATACAAGAAAGACCAGAGAAAGAAGATT
>NW_020943396.1:0-1591 GCF_900497805.2 Vombatus ursinus | reverse complement strand
CTTGTTCATATCCTTTGACTTATAAATTTGGTTCAGCCTCTATATATTTGAGAAATGAGATTTTTAATCAGAGAAACTTGCAGTAAATCCTCCTTCACACCTAGTTTCCAGCTTTCTTTCTAATTGTAGCTCCATTAGTTTTGTTTGTTCAAAAGCTTTTAAATTTCATTTAATCAAAATTATCTATTTTACTTCCCTTGATCCTCTATGACTTCTTTGGTCATAAAGCCTTCCACTGTCTATCAATTTCACAGTTAAATTATTCCATGCTCCTGTGATTTTTTTTATGGCATCACCCATTATTTCTAAATCATGTACCCATTTCGACCTTATCCTGGTATACAGTGTGAGATGTTGGTCTATACATATTTTCTGCCAGACTGTTTTCCAATTTTCCCAGCAATTTTGGTCAAAATTTTGTCAAATAGTGAATTATTTTCCTAAAAGCTTGGATCTCTGGGTTTGTCAAATACTGTCTAGTGACTATGATCATTTGCTACTGTGTATTGTGTACCTAATCTTTTTGGACTAATTGGAAGTCATAATCAAAAAAAGAACTTATACATCAAATTTGAAAAAATTATAAAGGAAAACTTCCCTAATGTCTTTTCTCAAGAGGATAAAATAGAAATTGATTGAATTCACCCATCACCACCTGAAAGAGATCTCACAATGAAAATTCTGAATTAAATTATAACCAAATTTCAGAGCTCTCAGATCAAAGAGACAATATTTCAAACTGCCAGAATGTTTTCAAATATCATGGAGCCACAGTCAATATAGGGGGCAGTTAGGTAGCACAATGTATAGAGTGCCAGTTCTGCAGTCAAAAGGAGTTGAGTTCAAATCTGACCTCAGACACTTACTAGCCATGTGAACCTATGCAAGTCATTTAACCCTATTTGCCTCAGTTTCCTTATCTTGACTTATTAATTATACAATGAGATGGAGAAGGAAGTGGCAAACCATTCCAATATCTTTACCAAGAAAAACCCAAATGGGTCTACGATACTTGGGTGGGAACTGGCCGGAAGTGAAGCATGGCAGTAACACTAGCTGTAGGCCTTGGCAGCAGCAGTGATAGCAACAGCAGCAATAGCAGCAACTTCAGGAGCTCTCATCCCAGGGACAGTAAGGGGATTGTACAACTGATCAGAAAGGGTTACCAGGAACCCCTGTGCTAGCAGTGGGCACAGGAACAGGAACTGTTCAGCAACTCTGTTGCTCATTACCTAGCTCATTACTATAGTTCCAGAGTAGAGAGGAGTGATTGCAGTTGCAAGGAAGCAAGGCCCTGCTCATAGTTCCAGGCCAGAGAGAAACACAGTTTCAAGAGAGTAGGTGCCCTTCCAGATAAACCAGGAGAGCAGTGACCAAACCTCTCCCTGGATTACACCACCTTGAAAGCACCCAAAACTTACAGACCCCCAGAACTAGCTGTGAAAACACCGGCATGCCAACAGCCTGAAGCTTGGGATTGTTGTTTTCCTCCCAGATGAGCAGAGCCCAACTACAACGTAATGTTCAAAGTCAAGAAATAAGCTGGAGGAGAAATGGAGTCAAGAAGGTGGAATATAGGCAACTACTTAGC
>NW_020943395.1:0-4922 GCF_900497805.2 Vombatus ursinus | reverse complement strand
AAAAGAAATTGAACAAGCCATTGATGAACTCCCTAGGAAAAAGTTCCAGGGTGAAATGGATTTACAAATGAATTCTATCAAACATTTAAAGAACAATTAATTCCAATACTATATAGAATATTTGGGAAATAGGTGAAGAAGGAGTCTTACCAAAATTCTTTTCATGATACAAAGATGGTGCTGATACCTAAACCAGGGAGAGTCAAAACAGAAAAAGAAAATTATAGACCAATTTCCCTAACAAATATAGATGCAAAAATTTTAAATAAAATATTAGCAAAGAGATTACAGCAACTTATCATGAGAACAATACACTATGACCAGGTAGGATTTATACCAGGAATGCAGGGCTCATTCAATATTAGGAAAACTATTAGCATAATTGAGCCTATCAACACCAAAACTAACAGAAACCATGTGATCATTTCAATAGATGCAGAAGAAGCTTTTGACAAAATACAACACCCATTCTTATTAATAACACTAGAGAGCATAGGAATTAATGGAGTCTTCCTTGAAATAATAAATATCATCTATCTAAAACCTTCAGCAAGCATCGTATGTAATGGGGACAAGCTAGAAACACTTCCAATAAGATCAGGGGTGAAACAAGGATGCCCATTATCACTACTGTTGTTCAATATCGTAATGGAAACATTAGTTTTAGCAATAAGAGAAGAAAAAGAAATTGAAGGTATTAGAATAAGCAAAGAAGAAACAAAGCTATCACTCTTTGCAGATGATATGATGATATACTTAGAGAATCCTAGAGAATCAAGTAAAAAACTACTTGAAATAAGAAACAACTTTAGCAAAGTTGCAGGCTATCAAATAAATCCACACAAATCATCATCATTTCTATATATTACCAACAAAGCCCAACAGCAAGAGATAGAAAGAGAAATTCCCTTTAAAGATACTGCAGACATTATAAAATATTTCGAGTCTACCTACCGAAACAAACCCAGGAACTCTATGAACACAATACTAAACACTTTTCACACAAATCAAGTCAGATTGCTCATGGGTAGGCCAAGCTAATAAAATAAAAATGACAATTCTACTTAAGTTAATTTACTTATTCAGTGCCATACCAATCAAACTACCAAAATTTATGTTATAGAGTTAGAAAAACAATAAGATTCATTTGGAATAACAAAAGGTCCAGAATATCAAGGGAACTAATGAAAAGAAATGCAAGGGAAGGTGGCCTAGTTGTTCCAGATCTTAAATTGTGTTATAAAGCAGCAATCACCAAAACCACTTGGTACTGGCTAAGAGTGGATCAGTGGAATAGGTTAAGTATGCAAGACACAGCAGTCAATGACTATAGTAGTCTATTATTTGATAAACCCAAAGACCCCAGCTTCTGGGATAAGAACTGACTCTTTGACAAAACCTGCTGGGAAAACTGAAAAAGAGTATGGCAGAAACTAGGCATAGATTAAAATCTCACACCACATACCAAAATAAAGTCAAAATTGGTTCATGATTTAGATATAAAGGCTGATACCATAAAGAAATTAGGTGCAAGGAATAGTTTACTTATCAGATTTGTGGAGAACAGAAGAATTCATGACCAAACAGGGGATAGAGAACATTATGAAAAGCAAAATGGATAGTTTTGATGACATGAAATTGAAAAGTTTTTGCACAAACAAGCCAATGCAGCCAAAATTAGAAGGAAGGTAGAAAATTGGGAGAGAATTTTTACAACCAGTCTGTCTGATAAGGGCCTCATTTCTCAAATATATAGAGAATGAAGTCAAATTTATAAGAATGCAAGTCATTCCCCAACTGACAAATGGGGAAAGGATATTAACAGGCAGCTCTCAGATGAAGAAATTAAAGCCATCTATAGTCATATGAAAAAAAATGCTCTAAATCACTATCGATTAGAGAAACGCAAATCAAAACAACTCTGAGGTACCACATCACACCTATCAGATTGGCCAACATGACAGAACAGGAAAATGATAAATGTTGGAGAAGATGTGGGAAAATTGGAAGACTAATGCATTGTTGGTGGAGTTGTGAAATGATCCAACACTTTTGAAGAGCAATTTGGAACTATGCCCAAAGGACCATCAAAATGTACATACCCTTTGACCCAGCAATAGCACTTCTAGGTCTGTATCCCAGAGAGATCAGACAAATGGGAAAAGGATCCACATGTACAAAAATCTTTATAGCAGCTCTTTTTGTGGTGGCAAAGAATTGGAAACTGAGAGGATGCCCAACAAATGGAGAATGGCTGAACAAGTTGTAGTATATGAATGTAATGTAATACTGTTGTGCTATAAGAAATGATGAACAGGCTGACTTCAGAGAAACCTGGAAAGACCTGGATGGTCTGATGATGAGTGAAGTGAGCAGAACCAAGAGAATGTTGTATACAATAACAGCCACATTGTGTGATGACTAATATTGATAAACTAAACCCTTCCCAGGAATGCAAGAATCTAAGACGTCTCCAAAAGCTTCATGATGGAAAATGCTATCCACATAAAAGAGAAAGAAGTATGGAATTTGAATGCAGAGCAAAGCATACTATTTGCTATTTTTTTTTCTTCAATTGTGTTTTGTTTCCTCTATGTGGTGCTTCCTCCTATTGGCTCTAATTCTTACTTCCAACATTACTAATATGAAAATATGTTCAATAGAAATGTATATGTATAGCCTATATCAGACTGCACGCTTTCTTGGGGAGGGAGGTGGGGAGGGAGAGGGAGAAAAATTTGAAGCTCAGAAGTTTATGGAAGTGATAGTTGATAATTTAAAATAAACTAATTTAAAAAAAGGCACAAGTTGGGTGGGATTCCTAGTGAGTCTGCAATATTTGTGAGGCCCATCCAAGTAAGCCAAATTACTAAGGAATCTGTGCATTTGATGAGGATGGGATTGATATTTTTATAGAGAAAAGGACTGAGAAAATTTGGATGGGATCAAGGAGCGGCAGGTAGCCTGGGGTGGGGCCAGATTCAGACAATGGAAGGAGTTAAGTGGCTGGAGAGTGGGGAGGCAGTTCAAAGGATTATTGACTGGGATGGGCCAGGTGCCTCAGGTGAATGCCAGAGATCTGGGTTCAGGGGTTTGGGGTCTAGGCCCCAAAGACATGGCCTTTTCCTTTTAGGGGTCCGAACAATTTGGAAAATCTGTGTAAAATTTTTTGGGCCTCCCTTTGTACCAGAGAAGGCATCTTAATTATTATTGTATTAAAAGATAAAATGTTTATATTATACAATACTACACATATTCTTTTTGCATTCCTGAGTTCCTAAAGTTTTTCTTTGTTGTCTGCTGGCCTTCATGTGTCATCTGTGGCTCCCACAAAATTCCTCCCAAATTCCCATTTAATTTCTTATGCCAAACTTCAACATATCAAAACTATGATGGGGAAAGTCACGATGTGGAAGGGATAACTATTCCTTTTTCTTGGGATGTGGAAGGTCAGTTTACAAGGTCATTTAAAAAATCTTTCCATAAATAAAGATTTATTTTCTCTCCTCTTACTCCACTCTCTAATTTGAAGGAAAAACAAAAGCCTCCTAGCAAATATACATAATCAAGCAAAACAAATTCCCACATTGACCGTGTTCAAAAACATGGCACTCTGAATCTTGTATCTATCACTCTCAGCAGGCGACTCCTATCACTGCTCCTCTGGAATCATGGGTGGTCACTGAATTAATCAGAGTTCTTGAGGGTTTGCAAGTACAAGGTCCTTCTCATTATGTGATACTTTTGTGAAAATGAAGAATTTTTGGTTTTTGTGATGGCAGTAGTCATCTGTGTCTAATATTCTGGATAACCCTTTAGTTTCTTGCCCTGATTACATTTTAGGGAAGCCCATTAAGTTTACTAGCTGAAATCTTCATTAAGATTTCTGGAATACTTTGTACAGTGTGGTAAAGTCATATTTACAAAGTGTCTTCCTCACTATACTCCTATAAGGTAGGTAGTAAAAATCTTATCCCCATTTTCCAGATGAGGAAACTAAGACTGAGAGATTAAATAACTTGAGAAGGGGCATCCAGCTAAGAAGTGTTTAAATTAACACTGCTACACCTCAGTCTTGCTATAGAGTTGTCCCAGAGCTGGTCATATTTGTGCAAAATAGTAAGGAGAGAGATTGAGAGGCCACTCAGCATGGAGGACAGGAGCTGGTCTTGGCATCAAGAATCCAGGAAGACATGAATTCAAGTCTTGCCTCTGACACCTACTGGCTAGATGATCCTGGGTAAGTCTTTTGACCTTTTATTAATAGGCAACTCTCTTGAGACTATAAGGTTGCAGAGAAGGAACTGATTTACACGAGGAGAGGGACTTTTCTCACCCAGAGCTCCCTGAACTGATTAAATCACAGGCCTGTTCCATAAATGAGAACTACTTCCATTTATGTGGTTTGGAATGTTATAACCCACTGTTTACAAGGCCCATGTGAGGCAGATAAAAATGGGATTATTGTTCCCACTTTACAGATGAGGAAACTGAGGTTAGATTCATCCTATTTCTGTCAAATTAGATATAAGCTAAGAACAAGTAAGCAGTACACAGTATATAGAGATTTTTAGCAGTTCTTTTAAAAAGAATAAAAGAATAATGATCGGTCTTTGTATCATTTTGGGGCTATTAGGAGATAACCAAACAAGGCAAAACCAGATAAAAATAGGATTATTATTCCCACTTACAGATGTGGAAACTGAGGGCATATTTGTCCTTTTCTGTCAAGTAAGACATAAACCAGGAATAGGAAAGTTTGATGCTTCCCTCAGGGGCTCACTTGTTCCATCAGTGTTTGGGTGAGCTCAATGCCAGGGGCCAAAATGGGGTGGTTTTCACCCTCCCCCTCACCCCCAGCTGGCCCTTGTTCCATGCTTCATGGGTCCGGATCAGGCTTCCATCTCTGTGGTGTCCTGGGC
>NW_020943394.1:0-2458 GCF_900497805.2 Vombatus ursinus | reverse complement strand
TGGCAGGAGGAAGAGTCCTTGGGCCAGCCAAGGACAAAACTCCTTGGGCTGGGCAAGGCACCCCTCTCCCTCTGTCTTGATGAGAGAATGCTCTGCAACAAGGGAAAGCTTTCTCACAAGACAGGAACTTACTAAGGAATTGGGAGGCTTCCAGAGACATGATCTGAGGGCTGGGGCCTGAGCAGCCCAGCACTCTGTCACCCAGCTTTGTGTAGCTGCACCAGGGAGAGAGATAAGGGTCTTGCTGGGGCCCACTCATAGTAATTGCTAGGCACAGTGTCCTTGGGCAGGGGAGTGGTTGTCAGGGACAATATTTCTGAGACTAGGGAGAAATTGGGGTCCAAGTACAAGCACAAGCACCCAAGCACCCCATCATTCCCCCCTTAAACAGATGGGACCCAAAATCTTTTGGGGTGAGGGATGAAGGTCTCAGCTTCTGAAACTGCTTCCTGCTGGGATTGGGCATAGAGCTGTCCCTGCCTCCTGGGGTCCTTCTGGTCAAGGGGTTGGTTCTTTAGCCAGTGTCCAGAACTTGGCCGATGCCAGGTCCAAGGGGTGATGGGCTGTGGTCTCAGACAGAGGTTGGTACTCAGCTTGAGCTGTCATCTGGTAGTGGAGGGCACTGAGCCTAGAGGAGACAAATCTGACAAGAAGATTAAGCAGACAAGGGCCAAAAAGAAGTAAAAGGAATATAATCAGGAGTGGGACAAGAAGAGTAGTTAACATAGAGAGAAGCCAGGATCTCCAAGAAGAGGATGACCCTGGGGTACTAAGGTTTTCGTGGATGTCTCATATCCAGGTGACTTTCTCTAGTCCTATTGAGTTCCACCTATTGAGAGTTGTTAATATACATACAGCAGGAGGTGTTGGCCAGGGCACAGACACCTCCACTAAGCAAGTAGATAATCCAAAGCTATTTGATTATCCAGGACCACATTTCCCAGGGAATCCAGAGGTTGCTGAATGTCCCGGAGACTATAAGCTGTGTCATTTGGCAATTGGTGAATGGTCCCTGTCAGGTTTGAAAGAATGAACTCATGTTGTAAATGTCCGTAGCAAGGCATGAGATACTCTGTTCCCTTTTAAAGGTACCAGAGAACATTGTCCCAGAATCCATGCTTCACTCTTGTTAGGGTGGAGATGCTGGGTTTAGTAATATTGAAAATGGTCAGAGGTGGTGCCAAAAATCCAAGGGAGCACACACCAAAATCCTTTTAAGATGTTAAACACTGGGTGGCTAGGACAACAGTAGTCCTGGGGTCCTGCCAAGTAGTGGCATTTTGCTTTACTTCTTCCCCAGAATCCTCACCACCTGGCCCACCATCCCACAAAGGAAGGAATATCCCTTAGGGGTACAGATGGGGCCTGTTTCTAAAAGGTAATGAGCAAAGATGCCCCATGGATCAGTATGATTACATGCTAATATTCCAGGTAAGAGAGAAACTTTCAAAAGATCCACAAAAGTGTTATAGCTAGAAGTGGGTTGTGGCATTGTGTGTCAACTGGAAAGAGAAAGTTAAATGGGGAGAGCCTACCAGGAGAGTGGCAGGAGGAATTCAGTCATAGGTGAAAGTAGGGAGTGTTCTTTCAGAACAGGTGGTACAGCTGTCAGAGGTAAAGTTCTGAGGACACTCATCACTGTAGGCATCCTTACAAGTGATTCAAGTCAAGAGACCAACAGAGACATTTACAATCCCTCTCCTGACAGGGGTCTTTACCTGTACAGTGGCTGTAGAGCTTGTCTCCCAAGCAAAGGAATAATTCTCTGTTGAGAAACAGGGTGCTGAGATAGAAAAATTTTCCCATAAAGGAGTGGCCAGTACAAAAAGGGGTGGCAAAGACATCTGAGGTGATTGCATTAGGGAGGGGAGGCTCTTGCAAAAACTGCCTTAAACAAAAGAGGTTCCTAACTTTAACCTCACAACTGAATAGATACACAATCTTGTTCCACAAGTTTGTTTATCTTTCTCTAATTATACTTCAGAAATTGAATCTTTTACATATGATAAATTCAAACACTGATTTTACTATTACTTAGGCCATGGGATGACTACAAATTCAGATCAAAACAGCAAGATTTCACATACTTATATTGTGCTCATGTCTTTTACTGACCACTTGCTCTGATCAGAGAAATCTGCTATAAAAGGAAAAGGCAGGGACATGTGACATGCCAAATATGACAAGATAGAACATCCTTAGCTCTGTTTGAATTCAGATAAGAGTCACAGTTCTCCAATCATGCAGTATCAATTCCACATCATAGCCAGACTCAGGAATAGTCAGGTGAGAAACATTCCTTCTCAAAGGAACATAATGGGGAAACTGAGCCAGGAGGATCCCATACTAGATTGAGGCTAAGATTGTCCTCACAGCTTTTTCCCAGATGCAGACCTCCACCTCTTAACAGTACAGGATCACATTCCCTCTGAGTAGCTTATGGCATTTCTCTCAGATA
>NW_020943393.1:0-7368 GCF_900497805.2 Vombatus ursinus | reverse complement strand
CTGAGAGGACAATTTTAGCCTCAGTCTAAGATGGGATCCTCCTGGCTCAGTTACCCCATTATGTTCCTTTGAAAGGGAATGTTACCCACGTGGCTATTCCTGAATCTGGCTATGAGGTGGATTTGATACTACCTGGTTGGAAAACTGAATTATCTGAATCCAAACAGAGCTACAGATGTTTTATCCTTTCAAAGTTGGGCCCTAAATCTAGTCCCTGCTTTATATCTGGGCCATGCAGTTTTTTTTCTGTCAGATTTGTGTCTTCCAGACTACAAGCCATCACCTACAGCAAACAGTGGGGACCAGTCAATGTCCTCCTGTCATTCCTTGGATGTAGCCTGTGCTCTGTTCCAGTCAACTTCTTTGGGACCTCCTCAAGGCAGGGACAGGTCTATACCCCTTGCCAGCAGGAAGCAGTTTCAGAAGCTGAGACCTTTGCCCCTTACCCCAAAAGAATTTGTGTCCCATTGATGAGGATGGGATCTAGATCCCAGAAAGGAAAAACCCTGGACTTTCTCACATGGCCAAGTCTCTGGCTTTTACTTGAGGCTATAATCCCATCAACTGGCCTTTCCTTGTGGCTACACCCAATCTCCCCTCCATTGTCTCCACTGTCCAGGTCCCAGGAGTTCTTTTCACCCCAGCTTACTGACCACTCCCATCCAGATCTCCTTAGGCCTCTCCTCCCCTCACCCCAAACTACTTGGCCAGTCCTATATCCCTCCCACAGGCTTTCTGTATATAAGGTCCATCCTGTCTCCATTAGGATGCTTAGATTCTTATAATCTGGCCACTGCTGGGATTCATATAATCCAGCTAATGCTTGGATTCTTAAAATCTAGCCACTAGTCAGATTCTTATAATCTAGCCAATAGCTTACTAAAGTTCAGACTCCTTAAGAGTCTGCCCAGTATGATCGATGTTCTAATAAACCTTGTCTTTGTCTGAAAAAAAAAAAAAAAGAAAATCTTAGAAACTAACAAAGATAATGAATAGGACAGGAAAGTTGAATGTTCCAAAATTGACTCTCAAAAATTTACATGTACTTTTGGAAATAGTAATAAAATATCAAAAAATTTGTAATCAAAAAGGAAATCCCATTGCAAATAACTACAGAATTCATAAAATATCTGTAGAGATCAATCTATCAGAGTAAATAAATGCTTATATAGATTCAGTTACAGGGGACTCCTTAAAGAAATAAAGAAAAACTAAAATAACCAGAAGAATACTCAATGCCCATTAATAGGCCATTCCAGTATAATAAAAATGACAACATTACCAAAGCTAATTTAAAGTTTTTTTGCTATACTACTCAAGTTACCAAGAGAATAAATTAAAGAAGTTGATAAAATAACAAAACTCATTTAGAGAGCTCAAAAAGGATTGTGAAAATCAAGTAAGAGAGGTAGAGGAAAAATTGGGAAGAGAAATGAGAGTGATGCAGGAAAATCATGAGAAATGAAGCAAAGGTTTGGTAAATGAGACAAAAAAAATTACTAAAAAATAACACCTTGAAAAACACACCAGGACAAGTGGTAAAAAAGGTCCAAAAAGCCAATGAGGAGAAGAATGCCTTAAAAAGCAGAATTAACCAAATGGAAAAGGAGGTTCAAAAGCTCACTGAAGAACCTAATTCCTTAAAATTTAGAATGCAGCAAGTGGAAGCTAATGACATTAGGAGAAATCAAGAAACAATAAAACAAAACCAAAAGAATGCAAAAGTAGAAGACAGTGTGGCCTACCTCACTGGAAAAACAGCTAACCTGGAAAACAGATCCAGGAGAAATAATTTAAAAGTTGTTTAACTACTGGGGCAGCTAGGTGGCACAGTGGATAGAAAACCAAAAGACCTGAAACAACCAATGAAAGGATTAACAAATATGGAGAAAGGAGAAATAGTACTTAGAGACTTCCAACTATATTGTACTCTAGCAATAACCTTCACCAATTATGCCCAAAGGGCTGTACAAATGTGCATATCACTTGGGATTTCTTGAAATATGGTATCAAGGGGTTTTGCATTTAAGGTTTTAAAGCATTACTATGAGTCTTAAGTCACCTCTCTATTATGATCTATTTCTGTCTTTTCCTTTGGTCTAATATGTCTTTGCTGTCTCATGGAGACATCTCTCTCTGGTCCTATCTAATTTTCGATACGTTTCTAATGTGACCAAGTTCTCCCCATTACTGTACTAAGTTGTTTGTTCACTATCACATACTTTCTTCTAGAGAAGTCAGTTTCTTTCCCATTCTGTTCTTAGAAAATGAACATTTCTATAACTTTTGTTTCTTAACTTGAAGGAATTCAAGTAGGATTTATGAAAAAGCCATGATTTTATTTGAGACTTGCTCTAAAGCTACTTAAACTTTTTTCTTGAAAGAGGAATATTTCTGACTGGGGACTGAGGAAGAAGGTTCACAAGCAGATGTTGAGGGTGAACATAGAGTCCCAGTAAGAACAGCTGGAGTATAGTGACATTAGAAATTGGTGGTAGGATATCTTGTACTCTGGAATTTGTGTAGAGGGGAGGGCTTGTGGGTAGGTGGTTCTTCTGGGCATCCTGTCCCAGTATACTGCTGCCAGCAACCCAAAGTCTTGTCTGAATTCAAGGACTCTAGAAATCAGAAATCCTACAGCTTAAAGAGACCTGAAAACATGGGATGTCAGAGTTGGGTTTTGGAACACTGGATGTCAAACAGTCTGCAGATCACAGAATGTTAGACTGGGAGGAACCTCAAGGTGGAGTTCTACTGATGATCATACCCACTTAAATTAATTACACTTTTAGGAAGAATAGTTCTTGATAGAATCAAAAAAGTATCCCCAATTGTGAACAATGAACTCGTTAATTTTTGAATTCAATTTTGTTTTCAGGTTTTTGACCTCTTTTCTGCCCTTCTCCAGATATTCCACATACCTCTCCCCAATCACTGAGAAATAAAAAAGTAAAACCCTTAGAAACATGTAGAGTAAGCAAAATAAATTCCTGTATTGGCCATGTCCAGAAAAAAAACACCTCAAACTGCACTCTGAATTTATCACCACTCTCTCTCTGGAAGTAGACAGCATGATTCATCATGAGTCACCCAGGAAATGTGGTTGGTCATTTCTTGATCATAATTTCTATGGTTTTAAAATTGATTATTTTTATAATATTGTTATTGTTCACATTATTCACTTGGTTCTGCTCACTTTACCAAAATTCACATGTCTTACCAGGTTTATGTGAAACAATTTACTTCATCAATTCTTATCGAACAACCATATTCTAATACATTCATATGCCCTCTATTGTTCAGCCATTCCCCAAATAATGGATATCCCATTCTGATTTCAATTCATTGCATATATATAGAAATATTTTTTATGCGTGGGTCTCTTTGCTCTTTCTTTAATATCTTTAGACTATACACCAAGGTGTTTTGCAGTTACTTTCTTCCCCAGTACAAGATTTAGACAGAAATCCACAAGGAAGATTTGGTGATTTCTGCTGGGTGAGGCCACCCTCTCTTCTAGTGGCTATAAAGCTGCTCATTTATGGAATAACTAATGCTAACAATGACAGGGGTGCATTCCTAATCAAGCCAAGTCAATGAGTCAAAAAGGAGTTATTAAGCACCAAGCATGGCTTAAGTGCCATTCTAAGCTTTAGAGATAAAAGTACAATCAAGGAAACAATTCTCAATCACAAAATCCAATACATATTATTCAAGTGCCTTAGGGAGTTGTTATGTCTGACTGCTATCTCTGAGAAGTCATTACAACAAGTATGCCATTGGTCTGAAGGAGGGGCTGCAGGTAGGGAAGTCTCAATGCCCCTCTTCCCCACAAGATTTCTTAAGGCAGAGCCCATGGACTCCTCCAGCAGTGAAAGAATCCTACCTATTCCTTGGCCTGGTGTGTTCATTCCCATAGCCAGGCTGGGTGCAGAGTCTATTGATGAACTATTAATTTCCTGAGAAACTCAATACCTTAGCACTGGAGGGATACTGACATAGGAAACTGTGAATCTTGTCCATAAGGCTTATTTATGACATGATGATATAGACACAGTAGGGAACTTCTTAGAAAGGGTGATTTGACAGGCACTCAAAATGTCCACCCATCCCATCTCCAAATCTCTCTAGCACTGACCTGTAAACTCTACTCATTCACAATGATGTAGTAGGGCAGGCCTACACAACCTGTGGTCTGCAGACTGCTCATGGCCTCATGAAAGATTTTCAGATGTCCCATGAAAAATACAGAGTATGTGTTCCTGTATATTTTTCATTGGCCACCCAAAATCTTTTGGCTGGCTGCAGGTTGTGTAGCAGGAGACAAACTGGTGGTTCTGGATTTGCAGAAAGCAGGCCTGTCTCCCTGTCCAGTTCCTCCCTTGGTTCTCCTTTCCTTCTGTGTTTGGGCTTAATCATCATCTGTCAAACTTTGCAGGGTTGGGAAAAGTGTGGGTGGTAACCTGGGCAGAGTTTAGGGGTTACTAACCTAGGGCTAACCCCAGGATGAAGGCTGCACATTTTCAGCACCACTTTCCTCCTTCAACTTTCTTCTAAAATAACTGCACACAATCCCTGTCTGCTGCATATCGAAGTGGGGGAGGGGAGAAGGAATGTTGGCAAAGCCTCTGCAGTAGGAGGGGATTCCAATATGGGCCTCAGGAAGGAATTCAAAAGTCAATTTGTGCATCTCTCCTGGGAATGTGGAGGCAGGTGGGGGAGGGGTGCTGAAGGAGACAATTAAGAATTACTGTGCACCTCCTGTGAAACTTCATCTGGATTCTGCTTTGTCTGGATTTTCTCTTTTCATTCAAGAAGAGGATAGCACTGGCAAAGTCTCTAGAGCAGGAAAATATTTCAATATAAGCTCTCGGCAGGAGCTTCTCCATTTAGACTGAATCTTTGCTGAGGAAATATTCAGGGTCTATGGAAGCAGCATCAGCTGATGCTAATCACCAGTTGCCATGGTGATTGGTCTGTTTCCAAGGAAACCTCAAATTCTGAGTTTCTTGTTCTACTAGGTAGATTCTTACCAAGCTCCTGTTTTTACCCCTCAGTTTACAGGAGAGGTGGGTGTCTACATTAGAAAATTTGGGTGGGAGGATTTTTTTGTTATTGTTGTTTTTGTTTCTTTCCAGCTCTATTACTATTTTAAATAACGTTATCTGAAAGTTAAGCCACTTGAACTACATGATATTGACTGATCATCAGGGGGAAAACCCACTGTTGAGGCTTTATGAGTTCTGACACATAACTTCCCTCTCCTCTGGACTACATCTATATATATATATATATATATATGTCTCTGTGTGTGTGTGTGTGTGTGTGTGTGTATATATATATATATATATATATATATATATGTATATTTGGTGAGGCAATCAGGGTTAAGTGACTTGTCCAGGGTCACATAGCTAGTAAGTGTCATGTGTCTGAGCCTGGATTTGAACTCACGTCCTCCTGACTCCAAGGCCAGAGCTCTATCCACTGCGCCACCTAGGTGCCCCCTCTGGGCTACATCTAAGCCTTGAGGAGAAGTGTAGCAGGTGCCTTCTGGAAGCTTGACCTAAGGGTATAAGTAGGGATTGGGCACTATAAGCCTGTACTGACCACGGATTGTATCGGTTGATTCTCACAGTTTCCTTACAGTTATTATCATTCTTGCATTACAAGTGAGGAAACTGAGGTTCTTAGAGGTTAGGGGACTTACCATGGTCAGAAACCTGTTATGTGTCAGAGAAGGGATTTCGAACCCATGTTCTTTCTGACTCCAAGTGCCCACCAACCCTTATCCCTAGTGTATCATGTGCCTGTTTTCATTTTCCTTTCTTTTTTTCAGTCGCCCCCCAACAGACTCTCACTCATAATGAACAAAATCAGTGAGAAAATCTGACCCACACTATGATGACTCTGGAATGTATATATAATATTCTGTACATCTAGTCCCCCTACCTCTGTACAAAGAGGAAGGAAGATCATACTGTCTCTTGGAGAAACATTAAGATAGTATTACAATTCCAAGATACATTATGGGTCCCACCTGTAACTATGTAACCTCATCAACATCTCACAGTTGCTTTAGGAGTTACTGTGTACAGACATTTTCTGCTCTTGCTGGGCATTCATCAGGCTGCACTTAGCTATGGTGGGCATTAAAATTCTGCCATTAAAACTGCAAAGAACCTCAGAGGCCATCTAGTCCAATCTGCTCATTCTAGAGCTGAGCAAACTGAGACACAGGGAGGGGAAGTGACTGGCCCAAGGACATATAGGTAAAGAGCACAAGAAACAGGATTTTAACACAGGTTTAGAGACATCACTACTATCTTCTTATCAGTGAACAGCTGGACCTCTATGGGGAGCCTCAGCTTCTACTCATTGTTTCCCAGGGAAATATTTGACTTCTGTCTAGGTCAACACAGGGAAAGGGTAATGGAACTTCCTATTTCATGAGCACAATCAGACTCACAACAAAGCAAATATAAGACTGGGCTTATTTCACCTGATGAATAACATAAGTCATAGAGGAGTGGAGTCATATGAGGTCATTACCTAGATTATTGTAGCGATTTAATAAATTCTTGTAGGGTTGATTCAGCTAGTAAAGAAACAAGACAAATCACTGTCCCTCTACAATGTTCTCCACCTACCCAAGGATGGTGTTAGAGGTAGAAGACTTCCAAAGACTATAAAGGGGAGAATGTGTGTCACACACTTGGGGGTGGGGGTGTGCTGGCTGGTCAGGAAGAGCAAGGGTTTGTACTATCAAGTTAGATCGTTCACCCTGTGTTCTTACATCCTCCTTCTCTCTCATCTTAAAAGAAGCATATGCCTTTAGTCAATGTCTCCTCTTTCACCACTGTTTCACTTGATGAGGTACTGTTGTGCATTAATGAGGCAATATTCTCTACCTGCTCAAGCAATCCTTTTCCACCTCTCTCCTCCAGTATATTGCTTCCTCTCTCATCCTCATTCTTTCATGTAATTTGAACCTCTCCCTGTCTATTGGTTCATTCCCTACTGGCTACAAACATGCTCATGTCTTCCCCATCCTCAAAAAGCCATCACTCATTTCTTCCATCCCTACTATCAACCATTTCTTCTTCCTTTGTGGCTAACCTCTTTGAAATGGCTGTCTATAAATGGTGCTTCTGTTTGCTTGCTACTCTCTTCAAACCCCTTATAATTTGCCTTCCAAACTTATCATTCCACCAATACTGCTGTCTTCAAAGTTACCAGTGATCTCTTAGTTGCCAGATCCAATGCTCTCTTCTCAGCCCTCCTTCTCCCCAACCTCTGTGCATCCTTTGACACTGCTGATCACCCTTTCCTCCTGGGATATTATTTTTTTTCTCTAGGTTTTTTTTT
>NW_020943392.1:0-1221 GCF_900497805.2 Vombatus ursinus | reverse complement strand
AGTGAGCAGAGGTTCCAAGACCCAAGAGGCATGGAGGAGAGAAGTGATTAACGCAGGGCTCCAGGCAGAGGCAGACTGAGGGTCAAAGGACAACTCCTTTGAAAATGAATTGCAAATTGGAGGACATCTGGATTTGTAGGTTAATTGACACACCAGCGCGTTCAGAGCTACAACTCTGCCAGCCAGTTTTGAGGTGCCCACCACTAATCAGTCTCTAACACAATTACATTTGGATCTGAGATCGAAAATTTTTGTAAAGTGAAAGTTCTTAGACCTGAGAGGCAGATAAATCTAAAGGGCAGGTAGGGGGAAGTGAGGCGAGGGAAGAAGCTGCAGGAAAGGCAGGAGGGAAGGGTTGCCACACTTCCCCCTACCTGCACTTTAGATTTATCTGCCTCTCAGGTCTAAGAACTTTCACTTTACAAAAATTTTCGATCTCAGATCCAAATGTAATTGTGTTAGAGACTGATTAGTGGTGGGCACCTCAAAACTGGCTGGCAGAGTTGTAGCTCTGAATGCGCTGGTGTGTCAATTAACCTACAAATCCAGATGTCCTCCAATTTGCAATTAATTTTCAAAGGAGTTGTCATTTGACCCTCAGTCTGCCTCTGCCTGGAGCCCTGCGTTAATCACTTCTCTCCTCCATGCCTCTTGGGTCTTGGAACCTCCACTCACTAAAGGCCAATAAATCTCCCAGTTGGCCTTTTTGTGTTGTCGCTGTCAATGGATCATCCGGAAATGCACTGCAATTTTCTCGTGCCCTAAGGTGCCACTTTTTAATATGGCGTGTACTGGTTACAAATAAGGCATTAAAGTTTACTGAAAATAAAAAGGGAAAAAGAGCCCTGGGAACCCAGAAATGAAGTTTGAAACGCCTTAGCCAATCACCATACGGCTGCTTAGGACATTCATTCTGGCAAACCTGCCCCGTGCTGAGTGCTCGAGGATGCTGAAGCTTCTTGATTGCTAGCTGGTTATTATGGATTCCAATTCTGAGATATTTAGTAAGCAGTTTTCATCCAATCTTCTCTTAGTGAGAAAGAACATGTCTTCACATAAAGAAGTAAAAGTATTCACTTCCTACTTCTATTATGAATGAGCTGTGTGACCTTGGGCAATTCATTTCAGTATCTGGGCCTCAGGGGCTTAATCTGTAAAATCAGAGGGCTGAACTAGGGGTATGCCCTCAAAAGCCACTGACAGCTCTGGCATTCCTTGTCA
>NW_020943391.1:5410-8490 GCF_900497805.2 Vombatus ursinus | reverse complement strand
AGTCTGGTGACATGCTGGCAGCGCCAGCCAGCATTAGACTAACACTGCTGGCAGACACGGTCTCTGTTACCTGCCCAGTTGCAGTCCCAGCCGGGGCTACACTTACGCCAGGCCCCTGGCTGCCTGCTGTGGCTGTCCCCATCCCCGGGGGGGCCCCAGCCATGGCCTTACTGGCAGGACCTCTGCTGGCAGCAGCTGCTACTACAATGCTTGGGACAGATGGTGTACTGGGAGGGGACACACTGGGCACCCCTTGGATGGTATAGTGATGGGGCAGCAGGTCCTTCTCTATGCCTCCTGTGCTAGGGAAGCCCTTCCCGGCTGCAGCCGCCATGATTATTTCTGGCTTTACTGCCATCTTGTCCTGGCCAGGAATGTCAGACAACACATGAAGACTCTTGATACTTACTTTATCCTGCTCCCCTTCACTGTGCAGAATAGGCTCCCAGGACTGGGGCCCATAGTGCGAGGGGCAGAAGAGGAAAGATCGTAAAAGGCGGGCCTGGGGTAAGGTCAGGTCATAAACATCCTAGGGTCAGGAGCCATCCTCCTACCCCATTAGATTGGAGAAGGAAACTGAGGAAGCCCCAGGGAATTCCAGGACATGGAACACGTGTGTCTGTTCTAGTGTGTTGTGAGCGTGCATAGGGTGGGGTGGGGGGACTGATTCCTAAAAGAAGGCACATCTTTGCCAATCCCCCCATTTTCCTAGCCAGGATTGGGGTTGGCAATCAAGGCCTCCTTCCTTCTAGCCTGTGGACCCTAGGGCAGAGGCCTGTCATTGCTGAAAGGGTTGGGCCTAGAACACTTCATCAAATCGTTCATCATTTCCCCCTCACCCCCATTTTCTAGCATAGGTGATTAGAGAATATAGCAGAGTGATGAGGCCCTCAGAGGCACGCAGGCCCAAATTGGGTCCTTCTGTGGCTCGACTCATAGGAAATTTCTCTTTGGCTATGAAAACAGGCACCTCGACCCCATCCCCAGCAGGGATGGCATGGGTGCTGCCGTAGCCCTCGGCAGGTGGCCGAAGGAGGTAGATGAGCTTCTCCCAGTAGGAGAAGATGTCTTCCATGGCATTGGAGGGTGGGCAGAGCTGTAAGTAGAATGATCTCCCACTGGCCAGTTTCAGCCGAAGCTGCTGCTTCTCACGGTCATGGACAGAAATCTTCACAAACTCCAGGGGGAGTAGCCTGTAGCCCATCCCACCGAGGGAAGTAAGTACGTTCCACAGTCCTCCCTCCTTCTCCTCCAACCCCCACCCTCCCCATCAATTCCCCCTCAGCTGCACTGGCTGCCTGAGACTTTGAGTGGCCTGGTCATCCATTTGTCACACTGGGGGTGCAGGCTCTGCTTGGAGCTGACACCTCATTTTCCAGGTGTGAGAGAGAGAGATGGAAATGGGGGTTCTCTTCAGAAGTCCATGGATTTTGAACCCTTGTTCCTTGACCTAAGTCCAGTTACTCTCTAAGTGACTTTGTTAAGATCATGTTGGCTGGCATGTTTCGTAGGATGGTTATCTGAGCTGAATGGTTAGAGCTCATCCAAGTTGAAAACCAGGAGGTTGAAATGCTGTTGCGGTAAGGGACAGGCCAAGTGCGATGGCTGGCTCACCTGGTCAACTCCAGGGTCTTTGAAGAGTGGGGGTGCTGCATGTTGCTCCTGGAGCTGGCCTCTGGACGGGGCTGATCCTCAACATACGCCACGTGCCGGGCTAACAGCATGACATTGGGCAAAGGCATAATCGGGCTGGTGGATGCAATGCCCACGGTCACCATGCATGCCTGGTTATGTATGCCAATCATTTCCCCTCTCTTGCTGATCTGCAGTGGGGAAGGGGGAGGAAAATGAAGGGAAACGTGGCAGGGAGAGACCAGGTGCCCACTTCCATAGAGCTCTCCCCCTCCTCTGGATGGACTGGAGGCAGACGGACACTATCTAAGACTCATGGATGATCAATCCCTCGCCAGGTTCAAACCTACCTCACGGCTGGTTGGTATCTGAGGCCTCTCTTCCCTCCCCACCCCATTCTCAAGTGGAATCCTCTCAGACCCCAACACGTCCTGCTCCACCAAGTCTTGTTATTCAACCCCCGGGCAGATCTGGCATTCATGGACCTGTCTCACTCAGACCCCAAATGCTGCTGCTGTGGCCGCCTGCCCACCCATCAAACTGGGAGCCGGTGAGCGGCCTAGCGCGGCACGGGGAGCCTGGGAAGGAGACAAGCTTGGGGCCAGAGCTAGGGCGGCGGGACGGCGGGGGGCGGGGGGGGGGATGCTTTCCATGGGAAGCACCTGGATGAAGTCGCTCTCGAACATGGGGGCGTACTTGAAGGCATAGTATTCCCCTTTGTACAAGTGCTTCTGCAGCTCCCCCATGGATGTGTTGAACATGCCCACAGCACACCCACTGGCTGCTGTGTAATAAGGGAGCACAGACTCGCTGCCCACGTTCCTGCCTCCCCTTCCTCTCTTCTGAAGGGCCAGCTGCGCTTAGGCAGCAGAGGGCCAGCAGCTAAGGGCAGAGCAGGGAGGTCAGGGCTTGGCTTAGACCAGCCTCCTAGCTTCCTGCCCCCCTCCCCCGACCTCTGGCGAATCGTGCTGGGAAAAGGATGGCCCCATGGCCGCTGGGGGGGGGGACAGAGGCAGGGCACCCCTGGGGTCAGGGGAGGGCACACCAGGGGCCCAACCACCCCATGGGGGGGGCTCACCTCCGCTAAGTCAACGTCGCCACCGCGAGACACGGCTCGAGGAACATCCACGGCCCCACCCCCACCCCCCCGTGTCTCTTACCTCCTTCCCTCCCTGCTCCTTCACACCTTTGATAGCTCTGGGGGGAGGGGGACAGGGACGGGGACAGCTCCTGGCAGCGCGCTCTCTCACTGGCTCGTCCGCTCTCTCACTGGCTCGTCCGCTCTCTCACTGGCTCGTCCGCTCTCTCACTGGCTCGTCCGCTCTCTCTCTGGCTCGTCCGCTCTCTCACTCGCTCGTCCGCTCCCTCACTCGCTCGTCCGCTCCCTCACTCGCTCGTCCGCTCCCTCACTCGCTCGTCCGCTCCCTCACTCGCTCGTCCGCTCCCTC
>NW_020943391.1:0-5310 GCF_900497805.2 Vombatus ursinus | reverse complement strand
GGGCCGCCTGCTCACCTCCCTTGGGCGCGCGCACGTACGTACGCGCAGATACAAGCAGACAGGTATGCACAGGTGTACACAGGCAGACAGGGACACGTGGTACACAGAATAAGACGCACAAACACACAGAGGTACATGCGCACGCACAATGCACACAGGTACACAGGCGCGCAGACACACAAGAACATCCCACCGCCCTGGCCTCTTTCAAACTAAAGCTTTATGGAGGTGTTTGGGTCCTTTCGGCTCCTCCTCTTCCTCCTCCGGAGGCTGGGGCGGGGGGGCGCGGGGTGGGTGTAAAGCCAGTTTGATCAATACTGATTAATTGGGCCGTGACTGTCCGAGAGTGGGAGGGAAGGAGAAAAGAGTGCCAAGGTCTTAGGGGAGAGGAGCGCTGGCCTCCATGCCGGTGCTGATATCTGTTTTTTTCACAAAGCAGCCAGGTCCTCACTCACTGCCCCTCTTCCTCCCCCTTCCTCCCCCTGCCTCCCCCAAGCTCGAACAGCTTCAGATGAATTCCAGAATTTGAAACGTTTTTTTTTTTTTTTAAAGAGTTCACTGAATAAATAAAAGAAGAAAGTGTAAAGAAAGGTCCCACCCTCCCCAAGAGCTGGAGGTCTTTCTTGAAGTATTCCCAGGACCCTCCTCCTCCCACCTGTGATGGATGGTGGCAGACCCCAGGCCCACCAGACCAAAAAGGGGCTGGCCTCATCACTTTGGGAGCCGGGCTCTTCCTTATTCTTAGGAGGGTGTCATGATCGCTGAAGGATCCACCTGGGCCATCCTTGGCAGATCAAAGCCCAACCCTCTTCTCTTGAGGAAAGCCAGGATCGATCAATTAGAAAGCTTTAAGAAAAAACCCTTTTCTGTAGGCTGGTGGCAGAGAAGCAGAAGAAACATAGGCTTGGGGAGAGGGAGGTCTTGCCAAGAGCTCTTTATTGTAACCCTCACCTGGAGCCGGGGAGGCCGATGCCGATCCCCTCCCACTGACTCATTAAATGTGCGCAACACATTCCAAGCACGAATTAGGAAATGCAAACAGAACCAAAAATTATATATATGTGTATATATATATATATGTGAGGGATTGTCTGATGTTGGCTACTGCCAAGTGAGAGTTGTGGCAAGATGGGGTAGGAACAAGATATTAGGAAGTAACCGGAGCTCACTCTCCTGAGGCAGTGGGCAGTGCTATGTGGAGCTGTGAGAAGCTGGGGAAGGAACAGGATACAAGGAAGTAGCCGGAGCACGTGCTCCTGAGGCAGGGGGCTGTGCCACGTGGGAGTGGGATGGCAGAGATCAAGTTCCTTTGTCTAGCCCCCTCCCTAGGTACAATGCTAACCCCAGACGCTTCCTTCCTGTGTCCTTCCTGACTTCCTGGGTCATGGACTTTCCCTTTGTGTAGCACTGACCCCAGACACCTCCTCCCGGTATCTGCGCCTGACTTCCTGGGTCACGTACCTTCCCTTCGTCTATGCACTAACCCCAGGCACCTCCTTCCTGTATCCGGTCCTAGCCTCCTGCGTCACTTCCTCTCCCTTGGTGCGCTAAACCCAGACGTCGCCTTCCAGTATCTGATCCTACAATCAATGACTAGTAGGCGGGCTGAGGAGGAGGGGCTAAGTAGGTACTTAAGGAACAGTAGAGATTGGAGTGCTCTCTCTTGCTCCTCCTCTCTTGCTCTGGCCTTCCTGCTTGGCCTTGCTGTGATGGCCTCTGAATAAAGCTCCAGTGTTGGCACCTCCTGATCGGCTCATCTCCGTGTGTTTATCCGGGTAGGCACCGAAGACTGGTAAGTATGACTCTGGCAGCCTGCTCCTTATAGGAGGAGAGTGTACGGCATAGCTGGCACAAGTGGCGCCCAACGTGGGGTGGAGGAAATAGGCCAGGGGCCCTGCGGATCAGCTGGTCTGGTCGTGGGAAGAGAGACGAGACCCGTAGCCAATCGGGTGAAGGAAGGAAGATGGGACAGATGTTTGTTAAGGTCCCGGATCGGGAGGTGCTAGGGAAAGAAGTATATAAAAGAGTGAAAGAAGCAGAAATCAGTAGTGAGGAAGAATCAGGGAGTGAGGCAGAGGACACTGGAGACAGGGAATGGGAGAATAAGCAAGGGAAAAGAAAGCAAGGCTGGGCAGGGGGGCAGGAGCAGGAGAGTAGGAGCAAGAGAGCAGGAAGCCGTAGCAAGGAAAGCTCTGCCTATCACGTTGAGGGGTGGCCCCCTCCCCCACACTTATCCGATGGAGGGAGGACCTGGGCCCCTTTAGAATGGAAGAAATTTAAGGAGTTAAAAGAGGCAGTAAATACAGTGTTTGCAGCTGTCTCCCAATGTGCCCAACGGGCTTTTAGTAAGTCAGGCTTTGGGGAAACAAAGGCCCTCCTTGACCAAGATTAAAAAAGGTCCTGATAAACCCTTCCCAGATTTCGTGGCCCGCCTACAGGTGGCCGTTTAGAAAGGGCTATCAGAAGTGCTGAAAACAAAAGAGACTAAATTGTGCTATCTATGCGGCAAAGCCTGTCATTTCAAGGCGCAATGCCGCCAGAAACCTGGTGGAGCCCGCCCCAAGGTAATTTGTTACAATTGTAACAAATCCGGACATTATGCTAAGGAGTGCTGCAAGCCGAAGTCGGGAAACGGGGCAAGGGGCCCTCGAGGGCCCCTCAACAAGCTTACCAGATAGAAGCTCCACCCCCTCAGAATGCGCCTTCAAGGCTGCATCAGGAATATCTCCGACTTCTACCCGGTGGTTCGGACTTCCCCTTTACAGCAAAGGAAATTTCCAAATTGACCCTAGTGGTTGCTGGTTTGAGATACAATTTATGGGGAAGGGATATTTTGAAGGCTTGTGGGGCATCTGTTTATATACCAGCCCCGCAGGATTTTTAATTGGGGCCGTTGGGCAACAAGAGAAATTTTCTTGTATCAGACCCACTCCTCTAACATGGAGATCTAATAACCCAGTCTGGGTACCCCAATGGCTTCTCCCTGCAGAGAAAGCCCAGGCTTTACGTGATATAGTGCAGCACCAGTTACAGGTGGGGCACATTGAGCCCACGTCCAGCCCCTGGAACAGCCCAGTGTTTGTAATAAAAAAGAAATCAGGGAAATTTCGAATGTTAACAGATCTCAGGGTGGTTAACACCACCCTAGAGCCCATGGGCACCCTACAGCCTGGCCTCCCCTCCCCTAATTTAGTGCCTTCTGGATGGCCTGTGACAGTCATAGACATCCAAGATTGTTTTTTCTCTATCCCATTATCCCCAGAAGATAGAAAGAGATTTGCCTTTACCATACCCACTACCAATAATGCAGGACCAGATTTAAGATATCAGTGGAAGGTCCTGCCCCAAGGAATGTGCTGCAGTCCCACCTTATGCCAGGCTTATGTGGGGAGAGTGCTGGACCCTATCAGGGACAAATGGCCTAAAGCCACAATGCTTCCTTATATGGACGATATTTTATTAGCCACTAGCACTGATGAGACACTAGCAAGATTGGTAAAAGAAACTTTAGAAACCCCCTATGACTCTACCCAGAAAAATGAGCTCTTTGCCATCCTCCATGCTTGCCGTAAATATCCTGAGCCTATAAACATAATCTCTGATAGTCAATATGCAGTAAAGGTTCTTAGATGCATAGAGGACGCTGTCCTCCAACCTCATAATTCCACCATATCCTTTCTCCTGAGTGAGCTACAGCAAATTTTGTTGCAGCGAAACAACCCCCTCTATATTCTCCATGTTTATTCTCATCAGTCCACCTCAGGAGGCATTTTTGAGGGCAATGATGTAGCGGATCGTGCTTTACAGTGCTCCCTACTGCCAGTCCTCACGCCTCCTGAACAAGCCCATGAATTTTTACACCTACCAGCGAGCTCCCTGAGACGCCTGTATGGTTTAACTGGTGAACAGGCTCGACAAATTGTGAGGCGATGCGTGCGCTGTGTTCCTTTTCTCCCCCCTCCACCCAGAAAGGGGATTAACCCACGAGGTCTTCTTCCCAATGACTTGTGGCAAATGGATGTCACTCACCTTGGCCGTGTCGCTATCCATGTCTGCATTGACACTTTTTCCAAATTTATAATGGCCACTGTATCCAGTAAGGAGAACACCCCATCAGTTATTAAGCACCTGTACCATTGCTTTGCCTCTGTAGGGATCCCTCACGTCATTAAAACTGACAATGGGCCTGCCTATTTATCTAAACAAATGACTGCTTTCTTTACATCCTTTGGCATTAAGCATGTTACGGGGATCCCCTATAACCCCACAGGTCAGGCTATGGTAGAGCGAGCCCATCTTACCTTGAAAGCTACCCTCACTAAACAAAAAGGGGGAGTAGGAGGTCGGGGCTCCGGCCGGTGGCCTACCCAAGCAGACGTGGATAAAGCTTTATATACATACAATTTTCTCTGTCTAGATAGAGACACGGGCCTATCCCCCAGCATGCTACAGCTGATAACACCACCCACTTGCAATTCAATTGGCTCCTTAAAAACAGCACTACATGCACCATCCCTTAACCAGAAAGTCCTCTGGAAGGACGATGAGGGAAACTGGCAAGGCCCACCTGTAGTTTGTGGAGAGGGCCGGGGTATTTATGTCTTACAGATCCTGATGGCTGGAGCCGCTGGGTACCAGAAAGAAGAACAAAACGAGTTGAAGAAGCCCCGGGAGAAACAACAAGGACGGGAGAAGAAACACAGTCAACAGAAAATTCAGAGAGAGCAGAAGGGAAAGACAGGATGACTAAACTGAGTAAACTGTTTTCACTTTTTTGTGTGATCGGGACTTTGCCACAGGTTGCATCAGCTCCAGTGCCCTGGGCATCCCTGTCCAGGGCCACACTGCAGCAACAGGAGGAGGCGGGAGTGGAGAGATGGATCCTGGTAGAAGGCGCTCAGAGACAAATCCTGACGTGGGAAGAGGCTACCCCTGAGATCATCTTACAGGGCAATGCCACACTCCTCTTTGGTGGCAGAGAAATGCCACAAACACCCACAACAAAGACTTTACCCACAGCTGATTTCACCATCAGGGGGATTCCACTCTGCATAACGGATGTGGAATATCCAGGCGGTCTTGATAGTAACAGTCCGACCGGTCACAAGCGCCTTTGCACTTGGACTGGAGGAAACCCCGGGGTGTGGAACCTCCAGAACTCTCATACTAATGATGATACTTTAGGACATCCCTTATACACGAGTCTTACCTTTGGTGGCATAATTTGCGATATTGGGTACAATTATACAAGGCCCCCGTTTCGCCCATGCATTACTAGCAAAGCCACCCCCTTATGGCCAAAATTCACTC
>NW_020943390.1:0-5164 GCF_900497805.2 Vombatus ursinus | reverse complement strand
ATACCATTTTTAGCTAATTCTCAAAACATGGTCACTTGATCAATTTAAGCCTAAGAGATATTTTTCAATATCTTTCTTCTATTTCATAGGTAAACAATTGTAGATGTCCATTTACAACTGGTGTCTCCAACTCCTTTGCTTTCTTTGAAATTCTCTGCAGTCTATACATTGTTCAAGTGAAACTCCTTTCTCCAAAATTACCAAAATCTCAAAATTGCTAAATCCACTGGCCATTTCTTCATCCTCATCCTTCTTGACTTCTCTGCAGGCTTTGACACAGTCAATCACCCTCCTCTCTCTCTCTCTCTCTCTCTCTCTCTCTCTCTCTCTCTCTTTCTCTCTCTCTCTCTTAGAGACACTACTCTTCCGGTTCTCCTTCTATCATATCCAAAACCAGACTCATTCTCTTTCCCTAAGCTCTCCCACCTCCCTACTTTCCTAATGCTCTCCAAGGCATGGCTATGGTAAGTTGGGGAAAGAATTATTGAAGGTCGAATTAAACAAGAATATAAAAAATTATAGATATAGGAATAAATTTAAGTACATGCATGGCTACTAGAGGGTATTCAGACTAGAAAAGATCAAATTAAAATGAACATATGGCTTGTAAAGGTTAAAATACTTAAATTTTGAGAGGGGAAAAGCAGAACTTGCAAATTATTTTAGAACAAATAAATATTTTATAGGATGAAAAAAGGAAACTTATAAAACAATTTTTATCAGTTGGAAGCTTGTAAGGTCATGAAACAAACCACGGGGCCTTGGAATCTCTGCTAAATGATATATTACAATAAGGTAGGTTAAGAAAAAGCAAAATAGATGGAATTAATTTTTGAGTGATTTGAAAGGAATAGAGAGAAATTTATACCCTGAACCCTACAGAAAAGTACAGTCTTCATTAGACAGTTTTCCAGTAGTGAAATGCCTGTTACCTCTATATGAAGTCAAAATTGTGTTGTAACAAAAATTGAAACTTTAAATAAAAAAATTATACTACAAATAAAAGTATCTTTCTAAGTCAAATCATTGTTAAATATTTACTAAAGTATGAGTTCAATTGGGCCCTGAAATTTGAAATCTTGGAGGTTAATGGCCTTTGTGGAAGTTGAGATTTTTAAATTATTGAACTATATTTCATTTACCTGAACTCAAAGTTAAATTGGTGTAATAAGATTTTATGTTAATTTGTAACCATTAAGAGATTAGCTCCTCTTTTGATGAGAAGCAAACATGTCCTAATATGGAAATCTACAGTTTTGGAAACTATCAAAACTTTGTGAAAGAAAGAAGCAGTTGGGACTCAGGATTATTCACAGTCAACAAGCACCAAAATGGAAGTTGCCTTTGAGAAAACTGTTCAGTGTTTCATGAAGAATGAATAATCAAGAAGAGAGTAATAATACTAACTTACTGTTGTGAGAAGAATATCAGGGAACCTCTTAGGGTACCATTATCTGTGACATTCCTGTGCCATAGCTGGGCTCTGGCCAATCCCTTTGGGCATCACCACAATAGTTTTTCCAGCATTAAAGAGGCAAATTCTGAGAAGGAGACAGTTGACTTCTTTTCCAAGGTCATCAGTGAGGAACTAGGTGGGAACTTAAAGTTTGCAGTGGTATTTAGTAAGTTGAACTTGGTTGCATTTGACTGTCATTTATAAAAGCTCTAGGCTTGGAGTGAACTATCATTTAACAGCCTTAAGAAATAAAAAAGGGGTGGTGATATTGCAATTAATTGGTTTTGTGTAAAAAATTTGGAGTGAAGCATAAAGTAAAATTAAGTGGAATAAAAATTAAGTCGTATGATTGAGAAATAGAGATTAAAGGAATCAGAAGGAAAAAAAATGGTCCCACTAAAATAGAAAAGATTTAGAAATTAAGCATTTAGCAATTAAGAATTAAAACAATGCCCCTTTGATTGTTGCTACATGTCTCCTTTCCCCAATCAATATAATATCAGTAGAAATTTAACAGATACATTTAACATAGATGAACTGATTGATACAGAAAGGATCATTTCCTTGCTCTGGCTTCAATAGTTGTGCTAAAGGATTGGTAACATAGAAAATTTAAAGGAATTGATTTGAGTCCTTGGGTAAGTCAAAGAAACAAAGAAGCAGTAATGGGAAGTTGGGACTGTCACCATGAATTTTGTTGAATACAAGCCAACTAAAAATAATGAAACCTTGTGCAAAATGAGGTTTAGTTATTGCCTCTAGTCATTATAAATCAAAATTATTGGGTTGAAAATAGTGCAATGGTAGTAAATTAAAGAATCTAATCAGTCTTTGTATGTACAAAGGGGATAATAAATATTTACACCTATATCCCAGGGTTGTTGGGAGAAACATAGTTGTAAAGTGCTTGACACAGTGCCTGGCTTGTGTAAAGGATGAGCACTGTAGTGTTCAGAATATGTAGGAATACAACTAAGGAGAGAACTCTGGGAAGATGGTGGAGTAGGTCAGAAAATTTCAAGCTCTCAAGATTTTCCTCCACAAAAGAGATAAAATAGGGGCAGCTAGGTGGCGCAGTGAATAGAGCACCAGCCCTGAAGTCAGGAGGACCTGAGCTCAAATCCGGTCTCAGACCAAACACTTGACACTTACTAGCTGTGCGACCCTGGGCAAGTCACTTAACACCAATTGCCCAAAAACAAACAAAAAAAAACCCCAAAAAAGAGATAAAATAGTGCCTCTGGGTGAACATAGAGTAGTGAAAATAAATAAGACTGGGACAGAATAGGGGTCTTCCAGGGGCAATCAGAGAACATCTGAAGAAAAATCCCAGGATGAGATTTCCTCCCAGTGAAGAGTAAACACCTCCAGGTTAGGGACCTTTCAAACAACAAGTGGTAAGCCCTGGGGTTAGCTGGTTTGGGATGCTGTCTCAGTCCAAGGCACAGGAAGTTTTACCCCCAGGACAGTGAGGGGAGTTGGCAATCTGACCTGGGGAAGGTCTAGGGAACCTCTGCTGACAAGGAACACTGGACCCAGCTGTACTGCAGAAAGTGGTGGGGGTAAGAAGGAACCAGCACATCCTGGTTGAATGCAGAAGCAGTGGGGCAGGATACCGCTGGCTGTGGGCACGTGCAGGAGGCTGGAGGTCTTGGTCTGAGTTCAAAGTCAGAGGGGAGAACTGAAGAGGATTAGATGCCAGAGGCACCATACCCCATACCCCAGAACTAGTGGTGATCATTGATGGGGTATGGGCCCAAGGCAAGATCTTTGCTCCTTGCCCCAAAAAGAATTTCGCTCCCATTTGCCTATGGGCCTCAGAAAACCCTCAAACTTTTCTTACTCTGGTCTCAAAGGGTTCCTTATTGACTCCCTTTATCTCCCTTTGAAAGCCCTAGCCCCACCTTTGGATCTTATTCAGATGCCTTTCAAACTTCTTCCTTCCAGCTCCCTTCATTATCTATTCCCATTGTCTATTCACTCTCCCAGGCCTTCCAATCAGAATTCTCCCTAAGTCACCCAGACCCTTTCCCCAGCCCCTCCTCTGGTCACCCAAAATTACTTGAGTGTATATAAGATCTACCCTGACCCCCATTGAAACACTGAGACTTTCTCATGCCCAAAAGACTGAGACTTTCTCATGCCTGCTCAACCCTATGGGCGTTACTAATGTTCAGATACCTTAAGAGTCTGGTCTGTATGGTTTATCTCTAATAAACTTTTTCTTTGGCTGAAAGAAGATTTGGGTTGAATTCATTCAAACAGGGCCTGCGTTTTGTGATCTTGGGGTTCCAGCACCCCTAAACCTCTAGAACTCATCAATTATAAAAACTAAACTATTACCAAAAAAATGCATAGGCAAAGGAGAAAGAATCCAAAGAGTAATGTCAAATGGTCACCTGCCCAAAAAGAATTCAATGAAGAACTAAAAAAGACTTTAAAAATCAAATGAGAGAGATTGAGGAAAAATTAAAAAGAAAAATAAGAATAATCCAAGGGAAACAAGAGGATTAGGAAAAGAAAATCAGTCAATTAGAAAAGGAGATCCAGAATCTCAAGAAAGAAAATGACTCTTTGAAAATCAGAATTGGGACAGGAGATAGAGAACATTACGAAAAGCAAAATGGATACCTTTGATTACATTCAATTGAAAAGTTTTTGCACAAACAAAGCCAATGCAACTATGATTATGAGGAAGGTAGAAAATTGGGAATTTTTACAACCAGTCTCTCTGATAAGGGCCCCATTTCTAAAATAAATAGAGAATTAAGTCAAATCTATAAGAATGAAGTCATTCCCCAATTGATAAATGATCAAAGCATATGAATAGGCAATTCTCAGATGAAGAAATTAAAGCCATCTATAATCATATGAAAAAAAATACTCTAAATCACTATTGATTAGGAAAATGCAAATCAAAACAACTCTGAGGTACCACATCACACCTATCAGATTGGCCAACATGACAAAACAGGAAAATGATAAATGTTGGAGATTTTGGAAAATTGGAACACTAATTCATTGGTGGTGGAGTTGTGAAATGATCCAACCATTTTGGAGAGCAATTTGGAAATATGCCCAAAGGGCTATAAAAATGTACATACCCTTTGACCCAGCAATAGCACTTTTAGGGTTATATCCCAAAGAGATCATACAAATAGGAAAAGGACCCACATGTACAAAAATATTCATAGCAGTTCTTCTTGTGGTGGCAAAGAATTGGAAATATGAGAGGATGCCCATCAATTGGGGAATGACTGAGCAAGTTGTGGTATATGAATGTGATGGAATACTATTGTGCTATAAGAAATGATGAGCAGTCTGACTTCAGAAAAACCTGGAAAGACTTGTATGGTCTGATGCTGAGTGAAGTGAGCAGAAGCAAAAGAATGTTGTACACAATAACAACCATGTTGTGCAATGACTAACATTGATAAACTTAACCCTTCCCAGCAATACAAGGATCTAAGACATCTCCAAAGGCCTCATGATGGAAAATGCTATCCACATCCAAAGAAAAAACTAGGGAAGATGAAGTGTTATTTTTTTCTCTTCTGTTGAGTTTTGTTTCCTCTTTATGGTGATTCCTCCTATTGGTTCTAATTTTCAGTTACAACATCACTAATGTGAAAATATGTTTCATAGGAATGTATCTGTATAGCCTATATCAGATTGTGGGCCATCTTCGGAAGCGTGGTGGGGAAGAAG
>NW_020943389.1:0-5304 GCF_900497805.2 Vombatus ursinus | reverse complement strand
CTAGTCATTCATAAAAACATGGAGGAGGCAGGAGATGAAATGTCAAGGTCAGGAACAGCTATACTTGAACACAAAGAGTTATTAATGAAGGAGAATAGTTTGAGATAAGTCTGGAAAAGTAGGTTGGAGCCAGATTATTTAGGACTTTCAAAGGCAGGTTAGGGAGTTTATAAGCAATAGGTAGCCACTGAAGGGTTTTGAGCAGGGAAGTAATATGGTCAGGCCTATACCACTGGAAGAGTATTATGAAGGGTGGTTTGGAGAGAGGAATGATTGAAAGCGAAGCAACCTATTAGGAAGCCATTATAAAAGTCCTGCTAAGAAGTGTTGAAGGACTGAAGTGATGTGGCTGTGGAGGAGGAGAGAGGTTGCACGTGAGAGATTGTGGAGGGCTAGGTGCAGCAATCTTTTGCAAATAGGGCAGGGAGCAAGGAGAGGCATGCAACAAACATGACTTCTAGGCTGCAAAATTGCATGACTTGAAGGGAGCCTTTGAGAAGTTTCGGTGCATACCCCTCATTTTCGGAAGGGAAAACAGGTCCAGAAATGTTCAGTGAGGGGGCTGGGCTAGGTGATCCTTAATCAAAGTCCCTTTTGTGATTCTCTGAAGCTTAACCTTGTGTATTTTTCCTGGGCTAACCACCTGCCTTGTTTTAGAAAGCCTCGAATCTTGTCACCAAGGCTGTGAATGTACCAAAGAATGAATTAAACCTAGAGATGATCCACAGCGTTTTTCAAAAAGCCGTCTCCCTTAAAGAGGCTTTAAAAAATACAATAAACTTCCTTCAAGAGAAGAAAACAGAGGAAGCAACTATCTCAGGTAATTACCTTTAAAAAAATTATTTTGATCTTAAACACCAAATTCAGCTGAGATTTCCATATTCATAATAGGACAGAAAAATATTTATCCATTTAACTGCAAACTTTTATTTTATATAACTTATTTTTCTTTTTAAATATATAATAAATTTGCTATGTAACTTTCAAAACTGTCTTGCTTATCTGTGGCTTTCTCTGGCCTTCCTTCTGTTTTCTTCTCTGCATTGAAAAAAAATACTAAATGACTCTTTTTTTCTTTTTTTTTTCTTTTGGCACCCTATCCCTATTCCCTTCTTCTTCTTTCTAATCCTTATTGGGGATAAAAAAAGAAAAGTCCTGGTGACATTGATACGTGGTCAAACAAATCAAATTCTCACATTGACTATGTCTGAAAATGTTATGTCTTACACTTCATTCTCAGTCCCTTATTTTTCTGTCAGCAAGTAGGTAACATGCTTCCTTATCAGTCTTCTGGAACCATGATTGATTATTGCATTGATCAGAGTCCCTAAGTTTTTTTTATATTAATGTTGTTATTATAAAAATTGTTCTCTTAGTTCTGCCCTCTTCACTCTGCATCAGTTTATATGGATCTTCCAAAATTTCTCTGATCTATCCCTGTCATCATTCCTTAGTAGCCGCAGAATTAATAGTCTTTATATTTGGGACAAAAATTCTATTCTGGATGGTAGGGTGGTGGTAGTTGGGGGTTATGGTGAGTAGTTTAGGAAAAGTGAAATGTCCTCTCCATATTGGACAAGTTGAGGAAGGAAATGAGAGTTGATACCTTTTCAAAACCCTTATCTCTTCCGTTGTCTGTGCATGCTATTTAAAGCCAACAGCCAGGTTCCACTCTACTTTTCTACCTTTATTACACGTTGTTCCCTTTCTCATGCTCTGCATGAAGAACTGGCCTTCTCCAAACTCTCAACTCTCTTTGCATAGACTGTCCCCCATGTCTGGAATATATTCTCTCCTCATCTCCAACTCCTAGAATCCCAGTCTTCCTTCAAAGCTCAGTTGAAATATCTTCTACACCTTCTGCATTAGTCCCTTCTTAATTAACATTCCCCTTCCTCTCTCCTCAATTACCTTGTATTTTAAAGAATCACAGAATTTTTGAGCTGGGGTACCCCTGGTGGCTGTCTACACTAACCCATACATTAAAAAAATCCTCTGATGAAAATTAAAATTAATACCACTTTGATTCTATAATATATAGATTTTATATTGTAATTGGATCTATATCTGCCTGAAGTTACCTTTCTATGTCCTTGAGTTGTAGTTTGAGTTAAAGTTATAATTAAAAGAAAAGTTGTTTTCTCTCATACTGGTAGCCCCTAGGATACTTCCATGACATCTGTTTGTTATAGTCATGCCCCACAAGTTAACTTGGCACCATCCTGAAAAGATATGTCTTCAGTCTTTGGATGTCCTTGTGCAATTAGGGGAGTTTTTCCCTTTTCCAAGGAGACTGCAAATCTGGTAGTTTTGATCCCCTAGCAAAGATTACAAGATGCAAATGGGTCCCATTGAATAGTGAACATTCCTTAGTTGTCAGAGAGGAGCGGTGATTAGCCTCATGTGAATGCCAGCCCACCTTTCTCAATTTAGCCAATTGTGATGTTCCTGCCTCAACCCTACAACCTCACTTTTTCTCCATGCCTATCAAAACCCTTTCTTTGTTGTGCATCATAAAGAGGTTCCCCTCCTTCTCACTGAGGTTGCCAGTCAGACCCACTTTATTAACAGTTGTACACATCACTGTTCATAAACTGATTTTGCTCAGATCTAGGTCCTCAGCCTATCTTTATTAATTTTATTTGCCATACCCTACTATAAAATCCCCAACAAGTTGTCAGCTAATCTTTACTTCAAGACCTCCAAAGAGGGGACAACCCATGAGCTCTCAAGGCAGCCCATTCCACTTTTGGACAGCTCGAATTATTGTGAAGTTTCTCTTGCCATCACACCTGAATTTGCCTCTTTGCAGTTTCCAACCATTTCTTCTGATGCTTCCCTCTAAGGACAAATAGAGTAAGTCTAATCCCAACTAGGTGGTGCAGTGGCTAGAGTGCCCAGTCTGGAGTCAGGAAGACTCATCTCCCCAAGTTCAAATCAGGCCTCAGACACTTCCTAGCTATGTGACCCTGGGCAAGTCACTTAACCCTGTTTGTCTCAGTTTCCTCATCTGTAAAATAAACCGAAGGAGGAAATGACAAACCACTTTAGCATCTTTGCCAAGAAAACCCTCCAAATGAGATGGAAACGACTGAACAAGAATAAAACAACAAATCCTTCCTCCATGTGACAGCTCTTCAGATGCTGGAAGACAGCTATCATGTTCTCCCTGAGTCTTCTCCATACTAAATATTACCAATACCCTGAACTGATCCTCCTAAGAAATGGATTCAAGGCCCTTCATTATTCTGGTTCCCCTCCTCTGGACTCTCTCTAGCTTACCAATGTTCTTCTTAAACTGCGGCAACAAGGACTAAACACAGTATTCCAGATGAAGTAGGACTAGGGAATTGAACAGTGGCCCTATCATGTCCTTATTCCTAGAAACCATTCTTCTAATGGAGCCCAGGATTACATTAGTTTTTTTGTTTTTTGTTTTTTTGGGGGTTTTTTTGTCTCCCACGTCAATCCCGCTGCTGACTCATATTAAGCTTCTGATCCACTAAAATCCTCAGATATTTTAAAGAATAACTGCTGTTGAGGCAGCTAGGTGGCTCAGTGGATAGAGCTCTGGCCTTGGAGTCAGGAGGACCTGAGTTCAAATCCAGCCTCAGACATTTGATACTTACTAGCTGTGTGATCCTGGGCAAGTCACTTAACCCCAATTGCCTCACCAAAAAAAAAGCAGGAAAAAAAATAACTGCTGTCTAACTATGCCTCTCCCATTTTGAATTGTAAAGTTAATTTATTTTGTGATCCAAGTGTAGGGACTTTACATTTATCTGAGTTGAATTTCATTTTATCAGATTCAGCCCAATATTCTAGGCAGTCCAGATGTATTTGAATCCCAATTCTATCATTCACTATCTTAGTGATTCCACCTAGCTCTGTATTATCTTTGTGTAAAGTTTCATGAGGATTCTAGGTTGTTTGGTCATTTTTCAGTCCTGTCTGACTCTGTGACCCCATTTGGGGTTTTCTTGGCAAAGATACTGGAGTGGCTTGCATTTCCTTCTCCAGCTCATTTCATAGATGAGGAAACTGAGACTAACAGCATTAAGTGAGTGACTTGTCCAGGGTCACACAGTTACTATTTATCTGCGGCCAGATTTGAACTCAGGTCCTCTTGACTCCAGGTGTAGTGCTCTATCCACTCTGCTACACATCTTCCCATGGCACCATTTGTGCCCACATTAATTTCCAGAAGTTGTCATCTGTTTTGGTAAGTCTTGGGAGGCTCTCTGGTAGGTCTTTAGTATATGTTTAGGGAGGACAACCACCCTCTCTTTTCTTGTTACCAGGTTGATAAGTAGCTGCCTCCATGCCCCGAATCGGGGATTCACCTACTATTACTACAATTACTATTACTTGTCACTTCTTCTATGACCCTTACTAAATATCTCATCTGGTAGCTTTGGTAGCTCCACTCTATCATCTTATACAGGATTAATTGCAAGGAATCACTACCTTCTATTACTCTCTGATTCTTCCTCAATCTTTTACTTATTTACATTGTATAGACTTTATTTCTACTTATGTTTGCATTGTCTTTCTCTTGATAGAGTATCAGCTCCATGGAGAACAAGCCAAGCACAGTTACACTAATGTATCTGTATCCTTGATGCCAGGTGAATAAGAAGTGCTTGATGGTTGATTGATAGCCCCACTCCTGATCTCTTTTCTGGATTTAGCTGAGTGGTTTTCATCATTATTTGGTTATTTCTTTTTTATATAGCAGTCTTTGCCACCACCCAGTCATGTCCTAGCAGAAGTTGACTGATTAGTTTATGGCCACTTAAATCAACTTTAAGGGAATTTTACATTTGATCCAAGTCATAACTTCTCTATGTTTGATCTGTCAGTACCTCCTAGCCATATCATTTTGCTCATTAGCCTTGCTACTAAAAGATGGTGTGGGCCAGAAAAGAAGAAACTCCAGTTTGGTCTGCTAACTACCTTCCTCCCTGAAATTGTACTTGATTGGGTGGAGAGGCCACTGGAAAGTATTGACCAAAATGAGGTGTTTAAGTCAGCCATTAATTTCAAATATCCAAATTCTCCCCATACCCCCGGTATGTCTTAATTAATTTATTAAGCATTTGTTAGGCATCTGCTTATATTCAAGGCATATGCTAGATGCTCAGGGGGATTACAAGGACAGACAAGTATAGGCACAATCATTCTGTGGCTTAGAGTCTAATACAGACAACTGGTATATAAAACAGGTTGGGTTAAGTGCTCAAAAATAAGCATTTATTAAGCATCTGCTGTGTGCCAGGCACTGTGCTAAGTGCTGAGTATATA
>NW_020943388.1:61722-92396 GCF_900497805.2 Vombatus ursinus | reverse complement strand
AAGAACCATGTCACACCTTAGTCCAAGGAAGGAAGAATCACAGGCCACTTATGCAATTCTAGACAGAAGTCTGTTCTCAACAAATACCTGTCTATTGAAGACTCAGGATCTTATAGAAACCCCTTACTGAGGACTCAGGATCTAATAGAAAGACATCATGCCCTCAAAACAAGGTTTCACTTCAATAGTTTTATTACTCAAAAAGTCATGACTTTAAGGTTGCCCAGCAAGCTTGAACAAACAACCACACCTAATGAGGGCAGAAGACAGTCAGGAACATTTCCCCAAGATTTTGGCAAGTTTCCATCAATGACTACCAACTGTTCTAAGGAGCAACTTGTTTGGCTCATTTCTTCTAAGCAATCATGAAACCATTTTTCTAAAGGCAACTAACCGATCCTCTTCCAAGGTGATCCAGATGAGGTATTTGGCAAAGAGAGCCAGAATGGATTCCAAGTCATGAATTTCCTGAAACACATCCAAGTTACATCTCCTCTGAATTCCAATTTGTGGCACCCTTGCTTGATTTTCTCAACTGCTCCCCAGCTGCACTTTCCCTCCACCTCACCAGTTTCAATTCTCCAGCAGGATGACATTGCTTTCCCTCAATAACAGAGGCTTTGCTGGTACCTGTGTGTTTCCTGGCTTTCGTTTCACCGCCCTTTCTCCTAGCCTGCATCTGACCCAGGAGAAATTTCTCTAAAGTTGAAAAATTCTCTTTCTCCTTATCCCTTCTTTGTTCAAATCTTTTACTTCCACCTTCCACTCCCAATCCTTAGGTAGGCTTCATTCCCAAGGTTGCCAGACCCTTCTTCTTCAAAGTCCATTCCAATTGTGGAGGGCATGCAGGTGAGAGAAAAAAGTTTCAGACAGACCTGACATCTTCCTCTTTCCAGAGCCGATCAGGATATTTGGCAGCCTCTTCACTGAATTTGAGGAGTCACACAGTATCCTCCAAGTGGAAAAACCTCAAGGTGAGAAGGGACTTTCCACTTACAGATTATTTTTGCATCTGCCTCAATTTGTCAGGAGCTGTGCAAAATTCTGCCTTTCAGAGAAATTTCTCCAATGACACTATTTATAAAATGGCTTTTCATTTCTGCTGGTATGAGAGGGAACCATCTTCCTTGTCCTCTTCCCATTCTTCTTTTGGCAAACCTTTGTTTACAATTGGTAAACTTTTGAGTCATTTATGTCAAGCAACTTTTCAAAATTTGGGTGTTATTGAAGTATGAACTGAAAGAAACTAAAGATGGTGGAAAAAATTGTGTAAAACCAGTTATGTTACTTTATCAGCCCTGCTAACCCTGTCTTATAATGTTTTATAACTGCCATTTAGATAACTAGGTATTTCTACCTTTGCCTGGAGGTAAAGAGGCGGTTACAGCTGAAACAATTTCTCTATCACTTATGAAAGTTGTGAGATTGTTAACAAAGTTATTTGGGATAAATGTTTTAAGGCAAAAACCTAAAATTATTAATTGATTGCTCTGTGTGGAAAGGATTGGATGAAAGCCTTATCCAACTTGGTTTTGGACAGTTCTCCTTGGTTTATGGGGGTCGGCAGGCAGGGGCACGGGGATCAGCCTTTCGCTGGGATTCAGGTCTATTCCCTGTATTTTGTAACCTTCTCAAGGTCCCAGGAAACCATTTGCATGGGCAAGGTCATCGGCCCCAGGAAAAGAATTTGTTTGGGTTTTGGAGTTTCTAAACAATGTGCTTGTTTTTCCGAGAAGTTGAAAGTTTATACACAATAGCTAGGATGGATTTCTAACGATTGGCCTTTATATCAGGACAAGTTTAAATTTGAGAAGGAAAGTTGTCAAGTGAAATCTCTTATGTATGTGGAGTTCTGGTAAATTTTTATTGCTTATTGCAACTCCATGAGAGTAAAAATAACTGTATCTGACTGTAAGCTGTGATTAGTGAAAGACTGAGGTGTAAGGTTCATGGGACTGTAAGTAATTTTGGGTTAAGTTTGATTTTGGGTACAGTTGTCTGCATTAAATCAGTATCTGAGAGAAATGTCACAATCTATTTAAAGAGAATGTGATCGTATACTGTTAACAGATAGAGGTCTGCATCTGGGAAAGTGCTGTGGGGACAATCTTAGCCTCAATCTAGGATGGGAACCCCTGGCTGTTTCTCTGAAAAGGAATGTTTCCCACCTGACTATTCCTGAGTATGGTTATGATGGAGAATTGATGCTGCATGGTTGGAGAACTGTGACTCTTATCTGAATTCAAACACAGCTAAGGATGTTCTATCTTGTCAAAATTAGTACGTCTTTTCCATTGCCTTTTATAGCAAATTTCTATGATCAAAGCAAGTGGTAAGCAAAAACAGAAGCACAATGTAAGTATTTGAGATCTTGCTGTTTTGCTCTGAATTTGTAGTCATCCCAAGGGCTAAGCAAAAGTTAAATTAGTATTTGAATTTATTGTATGTGCAAGATTGAATTTATGAAGTATCTCTTTCTTCCAGAGTGAATGTAAATGGAGAGGAACAAACAAGCTTATGAAACAAAGATGTGAATCTATCCAGTTGTGAGGTTAGAGTCAGGAACCTCTTTTATTTAAGGCAATACAGCTGTGTTACTGACAAGTAATAACTGAGCAGCTGTCTTGTCTTATGTTTGAAATGTAAAGTTGAGTAGTCAGAGTAATGGGGTTCAAAAGATTTGGAAACATAAATGTTTGATTGAAAACATGGAAAACAGGTAAGAAGGTTGGGGACATATGAGGGTTCATCCAAGCCCCTTCTGTCCATGAATGGATGATCTGGGTACCTTTGTGTCAGCTTCAGATAGTTGAAGTTTGTTGAGAGTGTGAGGAAATTTGACAGTATTTTAAGAAAGGAAAATTATGTAGTATGATTTGAAAGTTGACAGCTCAATCCAATTTCAGATGGCCCTGACTGGTGGGCACCAGCCCATATTCACCCCACTTCTGGTCATTTTCCTCCTACTCCTTTTTTGTTGCACATCTGCTTAACCTCCTTGCCACACTTGTCACCTGTAGGCTGAATGCCCTCCACTTGTAAATGACCACTCAAGCTGGTTATCACCATCTGTCTGAGGGAATGACCTGTCACTCACTGGACCTGGCATTGGTCAAGTTCTCATACTGGCTAAAGACCCCAGTTCCTTGAACAGGATCCCACAAGGCACAGACAGCTCAGTGTGAGACTGCAGCAGGAAGCAATTTCACAAACCAAGACTTTCCTCTCTTACCACTCTGTTTAAGGGGGGTCATGTTGGAGATCTTGGGTGCTTGTAGTCAGACCCCACTTCCAAGATCCTATTTCTCTCTAGCCTCCAAACGTTATCTCTGACAGTTTTCTTCCCGGCCCAAAGACCCTATCTCTGGCAATAACTCAGGAGTGGAAGTAGGGAGATAAACTATCTCACTATCTCCCCCCGTTACAAGAACCAGTTGACCTCTGTAGAATTGCCATTGTATGAATGAGACATGTATGAATGAAACTCCCATGTACTGATTCCCACAGTTACCATAATGATCCACAGGTCAAATTACAGACATCAACTTGTTGTAACAATATGTAACATATGTAACAATATGATATGTCGAGACATAGCAGACCAAAGATATATCCGTACACTCTTAGGAAACCTCTCTGCCACCCCAGTTTCCAGTAGTGAATGATGCCTGTGACCAAGGTTGTATGTTATCACTTAATTAGCATAATTGCTGCATAATTCACTGCTTCTCTTATATCACTGCTTTACCATCATTCCTGTTAGGTGTCAGATTTCAATAAGGAGCTCTGCCCATCCAATTAGCATTATAATGAACCTTTGCCAACTTGACTTAAAGCATGCTTGAGTCTGTGAATTCATTCCAGATGACTCTGCCTGTACCTTGGTCCTTGAGAGGTCCCTGCACCTCTCGCTTTACATCTATAGGGACTGGGCTTCTGGGAACCAAATGGTCTACAACTAAGGCTTAAGAGGGCTAAAGGAAGGGTTTTGGGCCCGGGGATACCTAGCTCTTCAGAGAATTTAGAAAGGGAGGTTTTCAATACCCCATTACCTCTTTCACCCATTCCTGCTGACTGGAAATGACAGGCATGATGGAGGTGCTGAGTAGCTGGCCACGATGAAAGCAGCTTAGCTAATGAAGTGCCTGTGAAATGGGTACCTCTATGACTATGTATCTCTTTAGGCAATGGAATTATTGCTTTCTTTAGGGAATTTTTGCTACCCCAGAGGCTGTGGCAGTGTGACAGGGGAACATTTCCACCCACTGGGGAAAACATACAGACTGTAAGCAAAACATATTTCTATCCAAGGGCAGGTGACAGTTAATAAAGTTGATCTGCCAGGTTTCGAAGGGTACATATGGGAGAGGAAACTGGCCATGAGCAGGCTTCAGACGCTTGGATACATTGTGCTTGAGGCCGGTGAGACACATCTCATGGCTGATGACAGTGGCTCTGTGAAACCTCCCAACCCATAGTCCCAGAGTCTTATCATGTTCATGTCTCTCCTCTCTTTTTTTATCCTGCTTTTTGCTAAACATTCTTTTCTGGGTAGTTGCTATCTCTTCTCTTGTTAAGTTAAGAGTTTTTTTAGGCAATTGCGGTTAAGTGACTTGCCCAGGGTCACACAGCTATTAAATGTTAAGTGTTTGGTCTGAGGCCGGATTTGAACTCAGGTCCTCCTGACTTCAGGTCTGGTGCTCTATCCACCATGCCACCTGGCTGCCCTTAGGTGAAAAGTCTTAGGGAGGCCTTTAGTGTAAGTTATTAAGGCTATACTTAAGGAACAAAGCAGAGGTTCCTTAGGGACCTGTACTGTAAGAGCCACTCCCTCAGGAGTTTGCAGAGTTAAAGCTGTGGCTTTTGTTGCTTGGTCAACCAAGTAATTTCCATGGGCATGAATGATGTTCTCTTGGTTGTGCCCTGGAATTTTAATTACCATTGCAAGTTTGGGAAGCAGCAAACAATCTAATAGATGGGAAACTTATTTCTAACTTTTAATGGGCTGTCTTAAGGAGATAAGGAAGTTCTGATATTTCCATAGCATCCCAATGTCATATGTCAAGATCTCAATCTCACTCTCTGTTCTCTGGTAGATTCCAGATGACCGTCTCCTGTGGCAGGCTTGAATGTGCTGCCTACATGAATTACATTCCTTCTTTCCTCACAGGTGAATGAATCAGATGGGAGAGCTCACTGCAAAACCATAGTGGGGCACTGATAACTAACCCAACAACAGTAACATCTAAAGTCTATAAGCTGGAGCAAAGTGGTTGAGAGCCAGATGGTCAGATAAAGGACAAAAGGAAGTGGTCCCTCCTGGGTCAAAGGCAATAGTGACCTGATCTAGCAAGTGAATGGAACCTCAGGGATAAAAAGAAGAAAAGCACTGATCACTCCACTAAAAAGAGAGAGTGGTTCTGAGATCTGGGCTACAATGGTCTTATTAGCAAATCCCCACAACTGAGACTCACTCTTGACTCCGGGGGAAGGAAGTGGGGAAATCAGAAGTGTTGAAAACTGCTCCTAAAGGAGTCATGGGGATAACAGGCATCACCTATACATCCTCCTCCTTTTGACAACCCCCCCCCACAAGCCCTCCCTAGCGCCTAGCCAAACTCAGTGATTGAGATTCCAGGGAGCTCCTCTCAATGCCTTCTGGGGTGCTTCATCGCACCAAATCCTAGTATTCCCTTTCCCAACTGGGACAACCACGAGTTGTCAAAGACACAGATACCCAGGATTGTATGAACACGGTGTGTCAGAACTTCTCATTGACACCTATGGAATCCTCCCTTGGGCTGGGGCATTTCTTGGCAATGGCCTGGAGTTCTCCAAGCTGCTGGGACTTGAAACCACAGGTCCTGATCAAACCATTCTCCTCAGGTATTCTCAAAGGAGATCTTCTTTTTTAAATTTATTCTCTTACCCCTCTTTTTTCTTTTGTTAATTTATTTTTAATTTTCAACAGTCACTTCCATAGGCTTTTGAGTTTTTAATTTTCTCCCCCCACTTCATCCCTTCTCACCCCCCTCCCCAAAATGGCATATAATCTGATATAGGCTCAACATACACATTCCTATTTAACATATTTTCACTTTAGTCATGTTGTAAAAAATTAGAACCAATAGGAGAAACCACAAGAAGAAACAAAACAAAAAAGAAGAGGAAAAAAAAAGAGCGAATAGTGTGCTTTAATCTGCACTCAAATACCATCATTCTTTCTCTGTATGTGGATGGCATTTTCCACCATGAGACTTTTGGAGATGTAGTTCTGAGAAGAGCCAAGTTGATCAACATTAGTCATTGTACAGCATGGCTCTTAATACGTACAATATTCTCCTGGTTCTGCTCACTTCACTTAGCATCAGTCTATAGAAGTCTTCAAAGGTTTTTCTGAAGTCTGCCTGCTCATTATTTCTTATAACACAATAGAACTCCATTACAGTCATATACCACAACTTCTTCAGTCATTCCCCAATTGCTGGGCATCCCCTCAATTTCCAATTCTTTGCCACCACAAAAAGAGCTGCTATAAATATTTTTGTACATGTGAGTCCTTTTCCCATTCATATGATCTCTTTGGGATACAGCCCTAGAAGTGCTATTTCTGGGTCAAAAGGCATGCACATTTTTATAGCATAGTTTAGGCGTAGTTCCAACTTTCTCTCCAAAACAATTGAATCATTAAACAACTCCACCAACCATGCATTAATGTTCCAATTTTCCCACATCTTCTCCAACATTTTTCATTTTCCTATTTTGTCATGTTGACCAATCTGATAGGTGTAATGTGGTATTTCAGTTGCTTTGATTTGTATTTCTCTAATCAATAGTGATTTAGAACATTTCTTTTCATATGACTATAGATAGCTTGAATCTTCCTGTTCATATCCTTCCACTATTTATCTATTTGGGATTGACTTGTATTCTCATCAATTTGACTCAGTTCTCTATATATTTTAGAAATGAGGCTTTTATCAGAAACATTAGTTGTAAACATTCTTTCCCAGCTTTCTGCTTCCCTTATAGTCTTGGCTGCATTGACTATGTTTCTGGAAAAAAAAACCTTTCAATTTAACATAATTAAAATTGTCTATTTTGCATTTCATAACTTTTTTTAATCTATTGTATGGCCATAAATTCTCCTGTTGTCCATAAATCTGGCAGTAAACTATTCCTTGCTCTCTCAATTTTCTTATAGTATCAGCCTTTATATTTAAATCATGTAACAATTTGACTTAATTTTGGTATGTGGTGTAAGATTTTGGTCTATGCCTAGATTCTGCTTTTCTCTTTTACAGTTTTCCCAGTAGTTTTGGTCAAATAGTTCTTATCCCAGAAACTTGGGTCTTTGGTTTTATCAAATAATAGTTACTATAACCACTGACTACTGTATCTTGCAGACCTATCCTATTCCACTGATCCATCACTCTATTTCTTAGCCAGTACCAAGAAGTTTTGATGATTGCTGCTTTATGATACAATTGAGGATCTGGTACAGCTAGACCACCTTCCCTAACATATCTTTTCATTAGTTCCCTTGATATTCTGGAACTTTTTGTCTTCCAGACGAATCTTACTATTTTTTTTATAGCTGTATAAAATAATTTTTTGTTAGTTTAGTGGGTATGGGATGGAATAAGTAAATTAATTTAGGCAGAATTGTCATTTTTAATATATTAGCACAGCCTACCCATGAGCAACTGATATTTTCTAATTATTTAGATCTGACTTTATTTGTGTGAACAGTGGCTTATACCTTGGAAGGGAACATAGAAACTGGGGAGCTGATGGAGTGTTTTGTTGAATGTGGATATATTTTAGGTAGCTGGGTAACTTTCCTTCTCTGCTGTGTAAAATTCATTATCCTCAAAGCTTGTATTTTTCAGGATTTTGGGTGAGTTGATCTTAGTTCCTGACCTCACAACTCATTCCACAAAGTGATTTTTGCATTATCTTGTGACTTTCTCCATGGAATCCTTGTCTCTTCTGCAGTGGTGATTATCCTGTTCTTTAATCGTATTTCATCTGGAAATCTGTGGGTTATGTTTTGGGTACAGAGAATAATTTGTACAGCTAATCTTTCATTCATTCTTATGTATTGTTTCATTGGACCAAGGATTATCACACCAACTCTTGAATGGAGTTCAGTTTTTCCAATGAGATAGCTTTGTTCATATTCTATGGCTTAAAAGAGATTATTTATTGGCCTGCACCATGTTCACTACAACTGGAAATATTGTTTTGAAAACCAATTGGAATAACTTTTGACAAAGAAACTTTTAAATTTTGGATTCTAAATCTCTTTTATACTGGTATTTTAAATGACTTTTTCATCTATTTTCCCCATAACTTCTTGCTTTGGAAGTGCACCCTTCTAGGCAATTGAAGCAAGGTTGGCCCTTTCTACTGTCAGTATGGTTCCTGGTAGATGTGATGTTGATTCCTTCCAGGCATCATTGAAGTTTATTGCTATTTTGGATGCACTCATTTAACCTTTGCACTTTTTTATTCATATACATCTGTTTTGTGGAGCAGTCAATAGGAACTCCTTTAAAAAGTGCTTCACATCTCTCTGTATATCATTCTATCTTATTCTAAGAGAATTAGGGAAAATAGAGGGTTCCTCAAGCAGTCAGAATTATTGAAAAAGTAGTGTGAATTCCAAAATTTGGTGTTTCCTTTTGTAAGGGAAACAACAAATCATCAGTTCTTAGAATTTAATTTTTTTAAGCACCTGTCTAGAAAGGTGCAGGAAGTTTGGATGACTTTTAGTTGTGTTTTAAGGCCATGCTTTTCTGATGGTTCCATTCTTTATTAATTTTCTTTAAAAATTTTGGGCAATTGGGGTTACCTGACTTGTCCAGGGTCACACAGCTAATGTCAAGCGTTTGGGCTGAAACCAGATTTGAACTCAAGTCCTCCTGACTTCAGGGTCAGTGCTCTATCCACTGCACCACCTAGCAGGTGTAGATGGTTCCTTTCTTAAGGATCTGGTATTCTCCTTTTCATCACATAGATTGAGAAATATTCCCCAATGCTTAATGGAATGTTTCATCATTTTCATATTCTAGCAAGGTAGGTACTGGACAACAGAGAATCCCTGTGCAAAATGTATCCTGACTTTTCTGGTAATTCCTAGTTGGAATGCTGCCTGCAGGATGAACTAATGTCTTTGTCCATACATTCATTTAATTTCTTATTATTTTTGAGAGGAACATCCTTCCTATCAATGGTGATGGAAGAGCCCTTGAGGTCAATGACATTGTTGTTGTTGAGGTAGTTTTCTTTCAAAATTTCCACTTAAAATGCATGGTCCTCAAGGTTGGCAGTTTTGAGGGTTTTTGTATAACTTATCTAAGTTTCTGACCTCACACCACACTCCATAAAGTAATTTTGGATTATGTTGAGGCTTTCTCCATGCAATCCTTTCCTCTTCTGCATTAGTGTTTATCCTTTTCCATAAGTAATTTCTGGAAGGTTCTTCACTGGAATCTCATCTTGAGATATTCTGTGGATTTTATTTTCAGTAGAAAGAAGATTGTTTTTACAGATAATCTTTCATACAATTTTTGTATCTTTTCCTTGCACAAGGAATATTACCCTAGCTCTAAAATGGAATTTATTTTTTTCAAATATGATGGATTTTTTCATATTCTATGGTCTTTAAAGAGACTATTTCTCAGCTTCTCAATACAACCCAATTTTGTCATTTGTTTATGATTTGATGTGCATCCATCATTATCAAGGGCTTTTCAGGTTTGAGATATCATTTTGACCTCACACTCCAGCTCCATGTTGACTATCACTGGGAATCTTTTTCTTTGAAATCCATTTGGAGTGGCTTTTTAGTTACTGTATCTAGTGCAGTAAGATGAAGACTTATTGGCATACCTCTTCTTGAACATTAATAATGCAGTCATGTTTATTTTTTCTCTTGAAATTTTGTTTAATAATTTATTTTGTTTTAAAAGTTCACTTTCATAACATTTTGAGTTTTAAATTTTCTCCACATCCTGCTCCCCATTAACACAAGACGGCATGCAAACTGATATAGGATCTATTTATATATTCATATTAAGCATATTTTGCCATTAGTCATGATGTAAAGAGCAATTGGAATGGGAGTAACCCTGAAGTAGAAAAACAAAATGAGAAAGAAAAAGGGCACAAATAGTATTCTTTTCATAAATAGTGCAGGTACACTAGGAATCTCACCCATTCAACCAGTCTCTGGATAAACTTGCTACTTGGACTGAAAGAAGGCTTGAGTGGTCAAATTCTTTCAACCCAGACTGCTGCATTTCACCATTGCATTTTGAGGTTCCTAGCACTGGTAGACTGCGAAGTATTTTTGTGGCCCCATTATAGGGTATTACCTAATTCCCTCAAGCCCTTCTCCAGCAAAAATGGACAGTATGCAAGCCTCACTTCTTCCTCTATCACTTTTTTGGTTTGGGGCCTGATGCTCTCAGGTTCTCATCTCAGTGGTTTGGTTTGATGACATTAAACTGGGTACATCTTCTGCCACATAGGGGATGGAGGCCTTATCCAGAATTGTATGTCCAATTCTCCCAATTCTCCAGGACTCTAGAGAATTGGAAAACTGCAGGTACTTTTTTGTTTCCTGAGGCTTGCTGGACAGCCTGGGGTCCTCCTTCACATAGGGACTCCCTGTACCCAGGCCTGCAGGATTCCCCTTCTCTTCCAGATTCATGACTACTGGATCCTGGCAGCCAGACACAGTGGGACTTCCATAAGATTCCTCCATAACTTAGAGCTGGGAAAAGCTTGGTCTCTAAGACCTTGAAAATAAATCTTTCTGCCTGACCTGAAAAGATAGAACAGCTAAAAACTTTTTTATTAAATTGTACAGGTTTTGTGATTGATCATTAAGGATTTTAAAACACCTTACAACTCTGTCCATTCCTTTCCCCTACTCCCTTCCTTTAAGTCAAGAGGCTATCTCAGTTTGGGGATTACAAACAGCCTCACCTTTTCCTGTTAACTCCTCTCATCCCAGATCAGACTGGGAGAAGAGAGTTTCGCTCATCCTTCCTTCAAATTCACCCTTTCCCATCTGGTGAAAAGAAGAAGGGAGGAGAGAAAGTAGGTACAACTGGGTCTCAGTGGCAATGCCCTTGACTCTTGTGCTCCCCGTAGCCCACCCAGAAAGCCTGGAATTATCACCCAGGTTCAGATCTTCCGGCTTACCACAACCCATACCGCCCCCAGAAACTATGGGAGACAGGAAAGGGGCATGGATCAAGGCATCATGAGGTAGGAAGGTAGCCAGCCTTCTAAGTTGGGTAAGCCCGATCTTTTAAAAGTTGTATTTTAACATGTAATGATGAGATGTTAATTCACTGTGTAAAGTAATTTTGAAATGCAATTGATGTCATCTAAAGTTTATTGTTTGTGTTAGAGTTAAAACAATTTGACTATCACTTATGAAAATTGCAATATTGTTGAAATCTCAAGCTGGTAATTGGTTGCTGTATGTGTGGAAAGGAGGGGATGAGGTGAAAATCTTACTCTGTCCATTCAGCGCAGTCCTCAGGGCTAGTCAAAAGGCACAGCCCACAGCAGTTCTAAGGATAGATGACATAAATAGAAAGCCCCTTCTCTGGGGTCCGTGTGGGTCCTCCTTTATTTTGTAAACTTGCCAAAATGTTGTTTGTGTTATGGAGTTCTTAACCAATGAACTTGGCTTGCTGGGAATTTTTGCAAGCAAACAGAAATGATCTCTAATGACTGGCTTTTACAGCAGGACAAATTGAAATTTGAGATACAAATTTTGGTAAAAATTTTCCCTAAACTATGATTATTGAAATTTGCTGTTTGAGAGAAAAGCTCATGGGATTTTAACTGATTTTATTTTGAGTTATCTGATGGATCACAACAATCTATCCATAATCAATAGTCAATAATCCACCATCTGAGAGAAATGCCATAAGCTACTCAGAGAGAATGTGATAGAGGTGAGAAATGTTCATCTGGAGAAGCTGAGAGGACAATTTTAGACTCAGTCTAAGGAGAGATTCTCCTAGCTCAGTTTTCCCATTGTGTTAGTTTGAAAAATACCCATTCCTAAACCTGGCTATGAGGTGGAATTGACAGTGCATGGTTGGAAAATTGTGAATTATCTAAATTCAAACACAAAGATAAAGATATTTTATCCTGTTACATCTTGGCCCATACTCTTGTCCCTACTTTATCCTTTTATAGCGAATTTCTATAATCAGAGTAAATAGTCAGTAAATTAGTATTTAGGCTTGTTGTGTGCCTGCCTGCATACTCACATGAATTATTATCCCATAGACCAAGACTGGGCTAATAAAGTGTGTCTTTAAGATCTGAGCTCTTCAAACTAAAATTATATTCTTTTCTATATCCTAAAAAATGTAGTTACTGGGTTATTCTGTTAGTTACTGAAATTAAATCTGAAATATCTTTAGTTTGGTTAGAGGAGGAGAATTCAGCCTAGTTAAATCCTCCCAAGTATTTTAGTATAATTGGAGTAAAAGTCAGTCTCTGGCACATTCACTTGTGTGATTATTGAAAATGGGGTGGAAAACTTCTTCTTGCAAAGCTGTTGTTACTTCCCAATGGCATCTGATCCTCCTAAATTAAGTGAAAAGAGTGGAAACTTTGAAGACAATAAGAAGATCAGATCATCCTGTGAGTCAAAAGTAAATGATTCTAATGGCACTCTTTCTTTCTTTCTTTCTTTGTCCCCTTCTAACATCACCTTTACTTCTCCTTATAGTTGAGCCCCAAATAATGAACCAGGTTGTAAGGCTTTCTTGCCAGATTTCTGTCTTTCAGACTACAGGATTTTCACCTACAGTTGGTAGGAAACAGTGGGTACCAGTCCATGTTCCCCTATCATCCCCTGGATGCAGCCTGTGCTTGATTCTAGTCAATGTCCTCTCTGGGATGCCCTCAAGGTAGGTACAGCTCTACTCCTTGCCAGCAAAAAGCTGTTTCAGAATCTGAGACCTTTGTCCCTTATCCCAAAAGATTTTGGGTCCCATTTTTCTGAGGGGGGATGATGGGCCTCTAAAAGGAAAACATCAAATCTTTGGGGCCTGGACTCAGATCTCTAGTGTTCCCAGGACCAGTCAATAATCCTTTAAACTGCCCTTTCACTAGGGGTCTCCCTCTCTTAACTCACTCCATTCTGTGCACCTGGTTATACCCCTGGCTACTTGCCACTCCTTAATCCCAACCAGATCTTCCCCAATCTTTCTGTATAAAACTATCAATTTTATCCTCATCAAATCCCCAAATCCTTAAAATCCCCACCCCATTCTATTGGCAACATACACCTTGTGTCTGACTGACAGAATGTGTGAGTTGTCAAATCCTTTCAAGACAAACCCTCCACCCTGTATCCTTGCATTTCCAGATCATATAAAACGTATTTTTATCAGTGAATTTACTGCCTTAGCCTTAACCTAGGTCCTCAAGCTTTCCTTTCAGAGAGATGCAATATTCAGTTTGGTCACAAGATGTCAGCAAAAAACAGTGTTTTCCTTTCTTGGTTCAGAACTCAGCTTTCCATGAGGCCTGGAAAACAAGGCAGGAGAAAGCAAACAGGGTGAGAAAAGGGTTTCTTGTGGCTTAGGGACAATGACATTGATATCAGATACAACCAGGTTTCCTTTGCAAAAGAAAAGCAACAAAAAGAAGGTCCTACCAAAAGAAGAATGGGAAGAGGACAAGGAAGACAGCTTCTACTCACACAAGCAGAAATATAAAGCCATTCTGTGGATAGTGTCAGTGGAGCAATTTTTCTAAGAGCTAGAATTTTATGCAGCTCTTCATAAATTGAGGCAGATGCAGAAAGAATCTGTAACTTGGAACGTCTCTTCTTGCCTTGATGTTTTTCCCCTTGGAAGACAGCATTTCTTCCTGAATTCAGTGAATAGGCTGGTTGATTTCCTGATCAGCTCTGGAAGGAGACATATTTCAAATCTGTCTGAACTTTCAACGAGAAGGGTCTGGCAACCTTGAGAGTGAGGCCTACCTAAGGATTGGGAGTGGAAGATGGAAGTAAAAGATTTGAACAGAGAACAGATAAAAACAAAGAGAAATGTTCAGTCCTTGGAGAAATTTCTCTTGGGTCAGATTCAGGCTGGGAGAAGGAGTGGTGCAATGAAAGCCAGGAATTACATAGTTTCCAGCAAAGCCTCTCTATTACTGAGGGAAAGCAATATCATCCTCCTGGAGAACTGAAACCAGGGTGTGTGTGGCTAGGGGAATTGTAGCTGTTATAGACCTATTGAGAATCATGACATCACACTCAAATTAGCATTTCAGCCTCACCAAGTTGATATTACCAAGGCACCTAAAGAACTACAAATGTGATTGATTGAGTTCTCAGTAGATTACATTTTAAAGTCATTATCTGATGCTAAGAAAGATGCTACTGAAATGTAGAAAAATGCAGTAGCATATCCATGCCTTTGGCAACATGCTCAAGAAATGCTTTCTAACCATTTATTGCAATGGATTTACATTCTCTTACCTAGTCCTAAAAATCACAAAGGACTTATACCCATCTAGAGGATCAACTGAATCTTCAGCCCTCCATGCTGCAACCAAATATTCAAATGTTTTCCAACAAAAAGTAGACTCAACAAACTAAAAGATTACTTAACTTTAAAATGAACCAATCCCTTTCATTTTATGAAATTATTAAGTACACAGCAGTTAGATTTTTACAAAATAATGTACATTGGTAAGTATATTGAAATGGAATTTCTTGAATGCAGCCTTATTTGATTGCAGCTAAATAATTATGTAGCCTTCCAACATGAAAATATTCCCCATCCCTGTATGAGACTAACATTTCACACTATTTACTAACATCAAGTTAAAATGGGTATGTGATTTAAACATAAAGGGTGATGCCATAATCAAATCAAGAGAATATGGAATAGTTTTTCTGTCAGGTTAATGACAAGGGAAGATTTAGGACCAAAGGATATAGAGAGAGCATTATGAAATGTTGAATAGATAATTTGGATTATATAAAAATTAATAGTTTTTGCACAAACAAAACTAATGGAACCAAAATACAAAGACAGCAGAAAACTGAGCACCTTTTTTTTCAAAAAGTGTCCATGATGAAGGCATCATTTCTCAAACATATAGAGAACAGAGTCAAAATTATAATGACCAAAGGATATGAACAGGTAGTTTTCAGACGAAAAAAAAATCCCCAAGCTATCTGTAGTCATTTAAAAATGTTCAAAATCACTATTGGCTAGAGAAATGAAAAATAAAACAACTTTGAGGTACTCCATCACACTTATCAGGCTGGCTAATATGACAAAAAAGGACAATACGGGATATATGAGGGAATGGAGAAAAGCCGAGATAGTTCAAAACCTGCACTGAAACTAAAACTCATGCATTGTTGCTTAAGTTGGGGGGAAGTGTAGAATTTAGATGTCACAGCTTTCAATAAAAATGTTTAAAATTGAGAAAAAGAACAAACTATTATGCTTTTGGAAAAAGTAAAATAAATTAGAATATGGTATCATGTGAATTGAGGGAAAGTAGTGACATGGTGATAACAGTAAGAAGCTCTCACTGAAACATGGTGTTAAGAGTAGAAAAGTTCACATTGCAGTATCATGTTTTGGATTTTTAAAAGTTTATGTTGTGGTAAAGATAGAGCAGATATGCTCTCAAGCCAGTTGTCTAAAACCTACTCGAAGTTGCATTCTGATAGGCAGTAAACTAAGTACCAGAGGGGGAAGTCACTGTGAACACCAAGATAGAGGATAATCCTTTGACCCTGGACTAGAAGTATCAGTCTATACTTCTACCTTGTGTGGCCGACAGATGAGACAAATCTGTTTTCATCTCAGTCACTCTCTTCTGGATTTTCAGACTCTGGGTCACCTTTTTGGCCTCTTTGTTGAGTATGTAGGAGATGCCAGTCAAGGATATGTGGTTGTCAAGATGACTGCCTGCCTGCACTGGGTCTGTACGTGGTGGTTCCTCAAGCTGGGATCTGATGGTTTCCATGGATATGTGGGGTGTCCTAGGGTTTGCACTTTTCTGCTACACTGCTGATTTGCTGAGGTGGGGCTTATTGTTGACTTACTGAGACATTTCCTTTCTTGAACTGTGCTCCTCTTTTACCCAAGTGAGATGGACATTTTTATTGATCCTTCTAAAACATGGCTCCACTCTGTCTTTCTGCTGACTCTGTGTTGCAGAATTTTCTCAGGTGGACATTTTTGGGTGTTTTTTAGACATTGGTGTGGAAGATTGACAATAATTTACCATTTCAGAATAGTAAAATAGAAATTGAAAGAATCCACCGATCACCCTCTGAAAGAGATCCTAAAATGAAAAGTGTCAGTAACATTTTAGGCAAGTTTCAGAGTTCCAAAGTCAATAGAAAATATTGCAAGCAGCCATAAATAAACAACAAGTATGGTGGAGCCACAGTCAGGGTAATGTAAGATTTAGCAGCTTCTGCGTTAAAAGATTGGAGGCTTGAAACAGGATATTCTGGAAGGTAATTGAGCTAGAATTGCACCAAGAATCACCTACCTAGGCAAACAGTATAATCCTTCATGGGGGGAAATGCACATTCAATGAGATAGAGGACTTGGAAGTATCCTTGATGAAAAAACTCTAGCTGGGTCAGCTAGGTGGTGCAGTGGATAGAGCAACCAGCCCTGAAGTCAGGAAGACCTGTGTTCAAATCCAGCTTCAGAGCAAACATTTGACAATTACTAGCCATGTGAACCTGGTCAAGACACTTACCCTCAAATTGCCTAAAAAACATGCAAACACACACACATACACAAACAAAAACAAAAAACAATCTATAGCTGTATCAAGAATTTTTTAAGTATAAGATCCAAGACAAGCATACAGATGCAAGTGGGAAAAGGTAATTATAAAGGAATTAATAAGGTTAAACTGTTTATATTCCTATATGGGAAAATGTTAGTTGTAAATCATAAGCCCTTTCTCATTATTAGGCTAATTAGAAGGAGTATATATAGAAGGAGTATATATAGAGTGGGATAAAGTATCTTATATAAAAGAAGTAAGAAAAAGCTTTTATGTGGAAGGAAAGAGAGGGAAAGTGATTCAAAGAGGGAATAATGTACACATTCAATTGAGTATAGAAATCTATCTTACCCTATTGGAAAGTTGGAGGGGAAAGGGATAAGAGAAGGGGAGATGATAGAAGGGAGGGCAGATTGGGGGAGGGGTAGTCAGAAGTAAAAACACTTTTGAGAAGGAAGAGGGAAAAAGAGAACAGAACAAATGGGGTGGGCAAGTAGGATGAAGGGAAATACAGTTAACAATAGTACTTGAAAAAAATTTTTGAAGTTTCTTTGATGAAGGCCTTTTTGTTCAAACATATACATAATGAGTCCAATTCATAAAAAATAAGGATCATTCGTCAGTTGATAAATGATCAAAACATATGATCAGGTTTCAGATGAAGTAATCAAAAGTATCTATAGCCATGCGAAAAAATACTCTAACTCATGATTGATTGGAGAAATGGAAATTAAAACAATTCTGAATTACTAACTCATAGATTGGTTAAGAGGACAGAAAAGATAAATGACAAATGTTGCAAGGATTGTGGAAAAAAACAAAACATGAATGTACTGTTGGTAATTGAACTGATTCAACCATTCTGCAGATCAATTTGGAATTATGCCTAAACAACTATAAAACCACGCAGACCATTTGACCTAGCAATACCACCACTAGGTCTGCATCCTAAAAGAGATTTTTTTTAAAAAGAAAAAGTAACTATAGGTACAAAAATATTAATATCAGCTCTTTCCTGGGGGCAAAATATTAGAAATCCCATCAAGTGGGGAATCGTAGAACAAGTTGGAGTTTGTGATTATAATGGATTACTCTTGTACTATAAGAAATGATGAGCAAGACTCCTTCAGAAAAACCTGGAAAGACTTGAATGAGCTGATGGAAAATTAAATGTACAGTTTACAAAGTGACAGCGATATTCTAAGATGATTTAGCTATTATGAAGAATTAGTTATTCTCAGAAATACAATGCTTAATGACAACTATGAAGGAATTATGATTAAAAATGCCCTTCACTCCCAGAAAAAGAACCGATTGTGTTTGAATATAAACTATAACTTTTTATAAAAATTTTATTTCTCTTGAGTCTTTCCTATGTTTTGTCTCACAAAATAACTATTATGGTTACTTTTTTCATTAATACGTGTGTATAACCTGTATCAAATTGTTTGCCTTCTCAATGGCTAGTGGGGCATGGATAAAGGGGAAGATTTTGGAACTCCAAGTTTTAAAAATGAATGTTAAAAATATACTAAATGAGAAAAAAATACTTTCTGTTCATATGCTTTAAGTACTTTTCACTTCGTGAATGACTCATGTCCTTATAGATTTGGCAAAGTTCTTTGGATATCTGACAAATTAGACATCTATCTGAGAAAAATGTGCATAAAATTTAACTTCCTCAATTTTCAGTTTCCTTCTGATCTTGGATATATTTGTTTTATTTGTACAGAAACCTTTTAATTTAATGTAATTGAAATAGATCATTTTACACTTCACATTTCTCTCTCTCTTTTACATATTTTTATTAGTTCCTTCAATATTCTTGAACATTCATTCTGCCAAATGAATATTGTTTTTATTTTTTCTGACTCAAAAACTTTTGGAAACTCAATTGAGATGGCATCGAATAGGTTTCCAATATCTATTTTTTATCATACAATTTTAAAAACCCAATTTACTTACAACATCCAGATTAAAATCTGCTTTGTCTAACAATCTTTCTGTTACAATGTTGTCTCCAAGTTCACAATATAAGAAAATTTAGAAATACAACAATAACACAAATGACAAACTTCACAAGACATACATTGCATTTCCCAATTATCCCATATTAAAATCTTTGATCTTCTTACCTTTGGCATTTTAAAATTACTTTAGTTAGTAGGTATGGAACAACTACATTCAATTGAAGAACTAATACAATTGTGGTGGTTAGCATATTCCAGGCACCATATTAAGTACTTTACCATAATTATATCATTTGGATAGAGACACATCGTGAGTAAAAAGAAACATACCATAAATTCATATTATGAGAAGAGTGAAGATCAAGACAGAAATTCTGAAGAGGACAACATTGTCAACAAACCCACATCTGCAACTTCAAAAGGGAATATGAACTGAAGCTCAAAAAGCCTCATTAGAAGAGTTCAAGAAGGATTTTAAAAGTCAAATGAGAGAGGTAGAAGAGTCCTTAAAAAACACAATTGGTCAATTGGAAAAAATAGTACACTGAAGAAAACAAATACCTTAAAAATACAATTGGACAATTGGGAAAGGAAATACAAAATCTAATAGAAGAATACAAATTGTTAAAAAATAGAATCAGACAAATGGAAACACTCTATGAGAGAGCAAGAATCAGTCAAATAGAAACAAAAAAATAAAAAAAAAAGATGAAAACATAAAATATCTCATTGATAAAACAACTGACCTGGAAAAATAATCCAGGAGAGAAAATTTTAAAATTATTGGTCTACCTGAAAATCACGATGAAAAAAAGAGCCTGGACAGTATATTTCAGGAAATCATAAAGGAAAACTGCCCTGAAGTCCTAGAACCAGGTGTAAAATACCCATAGAAAGAATCCATTGCTCACCTCCTGAAAGAGATCCCAAACTGAAAACATCGAGGAATACAATAGCCAAATTCCAAAATTACCAATTCAAGGAGAAAATATTGAAAGTAGCCAGAAAGAAACAATTTAAACATCATGGAACCACAGTCAAGATTACACAGGACCTTTCAGCTTTCTACATTAAAAGACCTTAGGGCCCTGGAACACGATATTCTATAAGGCAAAGGAGCTTGGATTGCAGTCAAGGATCAAATATCCAGCCAAAATGATTATAGTCTTTCAGGGGAGGAGATGGATATTCAATAAAATAGGGGACTTCCAAACCTTCCTGATAAAAAGATCAGAGTTCAACAAAAAATTTGATCTTCAAATACAAGATTCAAGAAAGACATAAAAACATAAATGGATAGAAAGCTACAATATGTTGTTAATAAGGGCAAATTGTTTACATCCCTCCAAGGGAAGGTAACACTTGCAACTCTTGATCCAACCATTTTGCAGAGAATTTGGAACTATGCCCAAAGGGCTATAAAAATGTGCATACCCTTTGTCCCAGCTATAGAACTTCTAGGGTTATATCCCAAAGAGATCATACAAATGGGAAAAGGACCCACATATACAAAAATATTCATAGCAGCTCTTTTGGTGGTGGCAAAGAATTGGAAATTGAGAGGATGTTCATCAGTTGGGGAATGACTGAGCAAGTTGTGGTAAATGAATGTAATGGAATACTATTGTGCTATAAAAAATGATGATCAGACTGACTTGAGAAAAACCTGGAAAGACTTGTATGGTTTCATACTGAGTGAAGTGAGCAGAAACAAGACAACATTGTACACAATAACAACCATGTTGTGTGATGACTAAAATTGATAAACTTAACCCTTCTGAGCAAAACAAGGATTTAAGACATCTCCAAAGGCCTCATTATGGAAAATGCTATCCATATCTAAAGATAGAACTATGGAATTTGAATTGCTATTTTTTTCTTTTCTGTTGAGTTTTGTTTCCTCTTTCTGGTAGTTCTTCCTATTGGTTGTAATTTTTATTTACAACATCACTAATGTGAAAATATGTTTAATAGGAATGTATATGTAGAGCCTCTATGAGATTGTGTGCTGTCTCAGGGAGGATGGTAGGGAGGAAGAAGGAGAAAAATTTTAAACTCAAAAGCATATGGAAGTGATTGTTGATAAATCAAAATAAATTAATAAATAACTTAAAAACAAAACAAAAAAAAACTTTAGCTTCTATTTGTTCCAAAAAAAAAGAAAAGAAAAAAGGGAGGAATGGTGCTGCAAAGTAGAATTCAGAAAACATGCAGCTTGGACTTTTCTCAGGAAATCAATAGGTTTGCACCGATTTTAAAGTCATCATCTGGATCATACATGGAGATGAGGAGGTTGTTGGTTTTGGAGGAAGTAAAAGATGCTTGGTCAGTAGAAATGTTCTTAGATGGAAAGTGATGAAAGATTTACACAAAAAAATTTACATGCAACAGACACAGGCTGAGAAATAGGAAGGCACAAAACAGTTATGCTAACATAATTCCAACAGGATTTTAGCAACAAACAAGGGACTTCCTCTGAGGCCAAATTGTAGGTGGCCTCACAATTTATTCTTGGCCAAGGAAGAAAGAAAGCAAAATTAGTGCAATGAAAGAACATCATGACAAACCTAATTGGACTGTGACTTATTACAAAGTGGAGGATATCTTATACTCCAGTCGTCATTTGATAATTTTCATGGGTCATTTCACATGGAAAATGTGAGGATTTGAAAGGTACTGGAATATTTCCCCACATAGTTCTTCACCAGGCAAAAATGGAAATTAATTCTGAGTTGGAAAGTTCTTTCAGTGTCTGGAAAGATTGATCTCTTGCTATGTGGAGAGCCAACACACAAAATAGTCAAGTGGAGGAAAAATATGTCATTTCAAAAGGAATTGCATGGCTTCTGGAATACTGAGAGGAGATGGGGGGGAGGAAGGAGGAAGGAAGAAAAGAGAGAGGAGAGAGAGAGACAGAGAGAGAGACACACAGACAGACAGATAGAGAGACAGACAGATGAAAATTGAGAAAGTACACGTGTTCTCTCCATTTTCATTATTGTATTCAATTTGCATATTGTTTTCTTGGTTCTGCTCAGTTCATTATGAATCAATTCATGTGAATCTTTCATGTATGGATCTCACACATTCTTTCTTATGAAAGAGTAAACACAGTCAGGCACCTCAGGGTTTTTTTTTTTTGTTTGTTTGTTTAGTTTTGTTTGTTTTTTTAAGCCTGTTTTGATTTGCATTTCTCTTATTATTCATGATTTGGAACAGTTGTGCTATGTTATTGTGAATAATATGCAGTTCTTTTAACAATTGTTTGATTTGATCAGTTGACATCCCTTGGAGGATGTCTAATTTGGAAATATGTGTATATCCATATATACATGCATGTACATATCTATATAGACATATATATATATATAATGTGCATACACACAGAGCACACATATTCATACATTGTACTGTTTTGTGCACATAGATAAATTGCTTACCTCTGATATGAAATTCTTATCAGAAAAATGCAATAACACATTTTTTCCATTAGGCCACTTTTACAGGTACATAAATATTGTCTGTGTGGAAGTTTTTGAGTTCCAAGAAATCAGGTGTATCTTTCTCTTTTGTAATCACTCTTACATCTTGTTCAGTGTAGAATATTTCCTTTCCCATAGCCATGAGAAATGTGTAACATGTTTCTCTTATGGTTTTTAACAATAGGCATATTACAGCCATATCCATTTGGAATGTATTATAAGTGTGGCACAGGGGTTGTGTAATCCTGATTTCTCTCCAAATATTTTTTGGCTCTCCTGCAGGTTTATTTTTTTTTTAATCAAATAGAAAGCATTTGCATAGGTACTTCATGATTTCCACTTTAAGGAACAGTGGGTTATTGCATTCTATTGTTTCTAAATTTCCTTTGTCTAGTCTGTCCTATAGATCTATCTCTTTATTTTTTTTACTTATAGGAAAACAATATAGTTTGAGGTCTGGAAGTGTCAGTTCTCACTTGGTCCTTACTTCTTTGCATTATTTCCCAGGGTGGATATTCTAGAAGTCTTGTTCTCCAAATGAGTTTTGTTATTCTTTTATCAAGTTTTCTAATGTGTCCCCTTGATCACTGGATTGATAGAGCATTAAAGGAGTCAAGTAATGTCAGTAGTACTGTCACTTTTATTATATTGACAGGTGCTAGCAAGAGTACTGAACATTCCTTGAGCAATTTAGATTGTTCTTTATTGTGTGAGGAAACTCTATGTGATTGAATCTATACAGGTGTTGTGGGTGCCTGTGGAAATGGATTCCCTTTAGTCTAATGTATTTTGTATTCATCTGGAATGACATTGCCTTTTCTCTAATTACTCTTTGAGTTTTGTTATTCTTTTGTAGGAATTATTTTGATATTTGTGGTTCAGAAATCTTTTACCTGGAATCTCATTTGTTCTTGTTTCCCACTTCTTTTTATCTTGGATATTAGAGGATTCATTTTGTAAAAATTCCCAATGTTTTTTATGGAATAGACTTGTAGAAAGAACTAGTATCTCCTTAAGGAATTAAGTTTAATTGATAAGCATAACTGATGATAAATCTCCATTTAGTTTGTCCCTGATGGTATTTCACTTCTTTGGCAACCTGTGGTTTTGAATTTTTCTACACTGAAACTTCAAATTGATTATTTTGGAAGTGAAGTCTTTTGAGTTTCTTTTTGGAAGTTATCTGTGCCAGAATCTGGGATGCGACTTCTTCTCAAATGGAAGTCTGTCATTTAAGAGACTTATGAAATATGTCTTTTTCCTCCACAGAATGTGTATTTACTCTAGATTCAATGATTATTCCTAGAGGATTCATCACTGCGATTTTATCTGTGGCGATCTACTATGTTGTTCAGGTTCTCAGAGGCCATCCCGATAATGAGATCTTCATTTTCTTCATTTCTGTAATTTTAACAGTTCAGCATTTTCACATTAGCATTTTAATGGTATTTTATTTCTTTTACTTCGATAGGTCTTCATTTGGGGGATATGTTTTTTTCCTTGTGCTCCAACATTTTCTTGCATTTTCCCTAGAATTTGTATCTTTTACATGAAATTGCAATTAATTTATCATCATTTTCCTCCAGATTTGAAGTTTAATTTTTATTTTACTTTGTACATCTGGATTTCTCAATGGTTATTGAATCCATCTTCACATGATGTATTGGGATTAGACTTTCAATAATTCCAGGAAAGTTACAGAAAGAAAATGTTAACATTTCTGCATATGGCAGGTTGTACTGTTATCTATGTTATTGATTCCCTCAACATATTAGACATTAGTTTCTATTTTGCACATGTCTACCTGACACTTCATATTTTTATTTATATGAGTGTTTTTCAGGTATATTGGGCATAAATTGACTTGAGAAAATGCAGTATTTTGTGAGCAAAACATAGGTCCAAATAGAGGTAGAATGAGAAAAAGATGGAGACACATTAAGCTAAGCAGTTCTCATTATATAATTCAGTATGATGTGTGTAATGAGAGGTTCTAATTTAAAATATTCATTTTTCTCTATGGAGGATTTCTTTTTTTCACCTTTGATACTAAAATTGGTGATGTTTTAAATATTAATTGCCAGAAACATGAAGAGGATCATAGATGATATGTCTTTGATTTTTCTCAGTTACTGAGTCTGGGATTTTCAGTGGCTCCTCAGGTAAATACATGTTCTGATATTTTTAAACTTTTGAACATTTGTTGACAAATATTCCCCAAAGTCTTAGAATTTCCTTTCTCTTGGTTTATCTCTTCTTCAGTCTTGAAATTGAAAATTGCCAAAATAGAGAATTCCTTTTAAAACATTTTCCCAAATCTCTTTAAGTTTAAACAATTGTATGATTTCTCCTGGGATCAACTAATATCTCCTTAAGGAATTTCATTTAATGTGTAACCATGTCCTTTTATCTTGTGGTTTCAGGGTATTTGTAGCCTCATTTGCACTACTGTGGTTTGGATATTTCTTCTCTGAAAATTAAATGGATTCATTTTGGAAGTGTGCATTTTTGATGTTTTTTGAAGTCAGATGACTGAAAAATGACTAAACACAAAAACACAGAGTAAGAGGAAAAGACATATAGGTTAATTAATTGTGTAAGTAGTTTGTAGGGTGTGGGTGTTTCCAATTTGGTAGATTTGATTATTTATCTATACTGAAATTTTCATTTTCAGCGTAGATACTAAAATCCTCAGAGTTTGAAATTTCACGTGCCAGTTTCTGCCCCAGGTCATGAACAAACTTTGTTAGATTTTCTTTTTTCTTTTGCATTTGGATTCATTTTGAATTAAATGCAAAGAGACCAAAAAGACCATTTCTGTATACAGAGTACATCATAAAAAATGGATTCTACATAAAACCTCCATTTTCTCTTTCACACTGTTTACTTAAAAAAAACCCAACATCTTTGTAATAACTACCACACATCATTTTCAAAGCTAGCGTATTTTCCTATGTTTCCTTCTAAGTTTTCTTTTGTTTTCTGAACTGCACCTTTTATTTTTTCTTCCTCCTTATCCTGCTCTGCAGAAGGCTATCATTAGGCACACATATGTTTGTGTGTGTGTGTGTGTGTGTGTGTGTGTGTGTGTGTGTAAAACCATAGTATGCCTACTTCTTTTTATTGTTTCTTTCTCTGGATGTTCTTTGTAATGGATTTTAGTATTTATTATACTCACAATGATTTAGTCATTCAACGTTCTTCTGAGAACACTATTGTTGCTACTTTATATAATATTCTCTCCATTCCAATCACTGCATTCTTCATTATTTTTTGCCAGTCTTCCCCCATTCTTAAAAATCAACCAGCTCATCATTTCTCATAATGTAACAGTGTTTCATCACAGTGAAATACCAAAATTTGTTGTGGCATTCTTTGATTAGCTGGCATCTTTTCAATTTCCAGTTCATTGGCAACATGGAGAGAACTGCTGTCACTATTTTGAGACAGCTGAGTTCTTTCCCTTTTTCTTAGTCACCTGGGGAAAGAGACCTAATAGTCATATTGCTGGGTCAGGGGGCATACTCAGTTTTAGAACTCTTTGAGCAAACTTCCTTATTATTCTCCAAAATGGTTGGGTCAGTTTACAATTCCACCAACAATGAATTACTGTGCCACTTTTCTACATCCCTTCCCACATTAGCTTATTTCTTCTTCTACCATTTTCCCTAATCTACTAGGTATAAAATACACCTCAAAGTTATTTTTATGTTCATTTTTTCATCTGTGATGATTTAGAACTTTTTTCATAGAACTACATATGATTTTTATCTCTTCATTCAAAAAGTGCCTATTCATATCCTTGAACCACTTCACAATTTGGAATGAGTTGCTTTTTCATAAATATAACAAAGTCACTAAATATATGAGATAGGATATCTTTTTCTAAGAGACTGTCTACAAAGATTTTTCTCCCAATTTTCTATTTTCCTTATAATCTTGGCTACATTGGTTTTCTTTGTACAAATCCTTTTGACTTTAATGCAATGGAATTTTGTTCATTTAATACCTCATAATGCCCTCTATCTCTTGTTTATTCATGAATTGTTCTCTTAGTCACAAATCTGATAGGTAATATGTTTTTTGTTCTATTCATTCTCTGATGCTATCATACTTTATAACTATATCAAGTATCCATTTTAACTTATCTCAGCAAATAGTGTCAGATATTGATCTGTGCCCAATTTCTGCTAGGCTGCTTTCCAGCTATCCTAATATACTTTCCCCAAAACATCTGTCAAACACAAGGTTTTGGTAATCATTTACTATTGGGTATTGTATGTCTACTCTATTTCACTGGTCTAACTTTCTATTTCTTAACCAGTAACAGATAGTTGTAATAATTACTGCATTATACTATCATTGAACTTCTGACACTGCTAAACCTTATTTTCTATTTTTTTAACTAATTTCTCTGATTTTTTTATCTTTTTTCTTCAAAATGAATTTTCTTAGTATTTTTCTAGCTTAGTAAAAATATTTTGTAATTTTTTGAGGTGGTATTGAATAAATGAATTAGTTTTTGTGAAATTGTCATTTTTATTATATTTGTTTTGCTTATCATAAAAAATTTATGTTTTTTTGCAGTGAGTAAAATCTGACTTTATATATATATACATCTATCTATGTATATATATAGATATATAGATATATAGATAGGTAGATAGATAGATAGATGTGTGTGTGTATATATATATATATATATATCTCAGAACTATTAAGTATTCATGTAGTTTTGGAGTTTGCTTTGGTAGGTGTACTCCCAGGCATTTTATACTCTCTATTCTTATTTTAAATGGGATATTTCTTATTATCTCTTCTTTCAGGGTTTTCTTGTTGACATATAGAACTTTTGTAACTGCTTTGAATAGTTATCATGCTGAAGATAACTCAGTCATTCAAAGTTGTTCTTCGGAAACTATTGTTGTTACTTTATGCAAGATTCTCTTGGTTCTGGTCATTTCATGCTTCATTATTTCATGCAAGTCTCTCCCTGTTCTTATAAAATCAACCATAGATGCAAGAATTTTAAATAACATAGTAGCAAAGAAATTACAATAACTTATTATAAAGATAATACACTATGCCCAAGTGGGATTTTTGCCAGGAATGCAGGACTTGTTCAATATTAGGAAAACTATCAGGATAATTGACCATAGGTATAACAAAATTAACAGAAATCATATGATTATTTCAATAGATGGAGAAAAAGCTTTTGAGAAAATACATCATTCATTCCTCTTAAAAGCAGTAGAGAGCAGAGCAAGAAATGGAATTTTCCTTAAAATGTTAAGTAATATCTGTCTAAAACCATCAGCATGCAATATGTAATGGGGATAAGCTAGAAGCACTTTCAGTAAGATCAAGGGTAAAACAAGTATGCCCATTATAACCACTGTTATTCAATATTGTGCTAGAAATGCTAGCTTTGGCATTCACTCCTTTTTGGTAGGCATACAAATTAGATGAGTTTTGATTGCAAAACATACAAAAGCTTCACAGCACTCCCCTTCATTGAGGCCACTCCAGATAAAAATGTATCTCCAATTCCAACTTCAGTAAGCTGGCCTTCATTTGCCAGTCTCGTTTCACTCAGAGCTGCTATTTGACTATGATCCCTATTGAGTTTTCTTGCAACAAGAGCAGTTCTTCTTTCAGGGCTACTAGTATTTGTATTGTGGATAAGTGTGTGCACATTCCTTGTAGCAATGGTGAATGGAATGGTCTTTGCGGTTGTTTTTGTACTTTGTGTTCCTACCAGAAGGTGGGATACCAACCTACCTCACTAATCAGGCCATGATTGGGGTACCAGACATTTTTGGGGCACCTTTCCTAGCTCCTTTCTCACACCAGGAGGTGAGCAATGTGATCTTTAAAAGGCTGCTCAGACACCAGGGGGATTGCCATATCTTACTGTTGCTTCTAGTGAGAAGACGGCCTTATGGCCCAAGCTGCCTGTGGGCAGGGTTGTGACTACAGCCCTCAGTGTATCTGCATCTGCTGTTTTGTTATTTGCCTGTTGCCAAAGACTTTGAGTTACATAAAAATGGTAAAAGGTATTGGGTGATGTCTTTTGATTCATGTGTAAATTGGATTTAAATGAGACCAACTTGCATAAAGTCATTGGCTTCACTCTCTCTTCCAGAGACATCACAGTCCAGTGGCAGCACAGAGTGAAGACAACAGGAGATGGTTCAAGATACAATGGATGAACTTGGCATCTTTGATGTCTAACCAAGCTCTAAATGTTCCACAGCACCTGCTTCAGCTGCCTTCATTGCCACTGGAGCAAATTGTGCTCATTTACCAATTCCACCAGGGGAAATCTTCACATGCTTGGGGTAGACACCCCCTACCTCACTGATGGATTTGTGACCCCTTGGTTACCCTTAATGTGGTTTACCCCATCTGCTGAAATGGTTTATCAGGATGTGGACACTGCACATGCTACAGGTTCTTGTAGCCACAGGTGAGAGTTAGAACAGCAAGGGCTGTTAGAAGAGTGATCACCAAAGGTGGAAAACAGCGCTGAAAAGAGGTGAGCAGCTCTCACACCAGAGGTACTAGTCATCCCTGACCATCCTACCCCCTGGGGGGAAAAAAAAGTTTGTGCAAATAAAACCAATGTAGCCAAAATTAAAAAGAAAACAGAAAATTGGGAGAAAATCTTTATAGACAGTTTTTCAAGTAATGTAATCATATCACACACACACACACACACACACACAATTACACATATAATAATGTGAGTCATTCTCCAATAGATAAATGGTTAAAAGGCATGAACAGGAAGTTTTCAATAAAGAAATCAAAAGTATATATATATATATAATATATATATAATGTATATATATATAATATATATACAGATATATAATCTTTATGTAACATACATAATTATAAAATGATCTAAATCAGCATTTTTAAATCTGTAGGCTGTGACCCACATGGGGTTGCTTAATTGAATGTAGGGGGGTCACAAAAAATTGGCAATAGTAAAAGGGTTCTGAAAGACCAAAAATTAATTCAAAATAAAATGTATAATGAATCAGAAGCACTGCTGGCAGTGCTTGCCCATATTGCATCACATAGCTTCACTATATCCTTGGTTCTGAACATACAAAATGCACTGCACATGCCATCAAGCCATGCAATGACAATGAACACTGCCAGAAACACTTCACCTCACATTGGAAATTATTGTATATTATTAAGTGTAGTGATTTTACTGTACATACAAAATATTTTTGCTTTTATAGAAACATAATAGTTCAGTTACAGAAAATAAAGATTTAGTATTTTCCTACCATCATCCCTCTTTTCAAATTAGTATATCTTTGGATTGCACTCTGTTAGAATGTTTGATTTTTTAAATTGTTGTTATCTCCTTCTTTTACAGAAACATAAGTGACTTTAAATATTTTGTTAAAGTAGGGCTGTTCTTCCAGACGAGAGAGTGAAGTGTTGCAAATAAAAAGGTTTAGTGCAGATGTTTTCAGAGATGCTTTTAGAGATCTGTAAGTTTTCAGTTCTTCCAAGGTGATGTGATCAAAGGAGAGGTGTTCATTAGTGTGTTCTGGCTTTTGAGCAGCCCAAGCACTCTTTTCTGCCCTGGAACTGTGGGGAATTCCCCCTCCACTGTGGCCACAAGCTGTGCTGTGCTAGTGTTCCTCCTCACCCTGAGACAACCACCCAGGATTGTAACCCAGTTTCAAATATAGGCAAAGCAACAGAGTCTTGCCCTAGCACTAGCAAAAAGACCTCTGCAATGTCCTTCTGACCAATTGCTTGAGCCTGTTACTGTCCATGGGCTCGGAGCTTCTGTTGCTACAGCAGCTGCTGCTGTGTATTCACTAGCTCAGAAGGCACAATCCTGGTTTGCTGTGGCTAGGACTGTGCTGGTGCAACCAGTGCTGGACTGCACTCCACTCTCAACCAGCTGTGACAGACCCTTCCTGGTGACCTTCTAAGTTGTCTTTGGCATTTGTGGGCTGAGAGGTCTGGAAGCCACCACTATAACTGGTAATTCCATTGCCCAGAAGCCTGCTTCTTTGGGCACGTCTGCACTGGGGAAGCCTGTGCTGCACTGGGCTCCTCCCTGCCCCTCCAAAAACGGATCTTTCCTGCTGTCTTTTGGCAAGAAATTTGTCCCACTCCATGTTTTTATAGGTTATGCTGCTCTGGAATTTGTTTACAGTCATTTTTAAAGGTATTTAAAGGGGCTTGGGGGAGGTGTCAGGCAAGTCCTTGCCTTTACACTGCATTCTTGATCCTGTCTCTCCCTCTCAATGGAAGGATTTTTTAAAAAAATTAATAAAATTAAAAAGTGAGAAAGAGAAATGCATTGAAAGAAAGGGGAAGTGAAGTGTAGAATGGAATAAATTACCTCATA
>NW_020943388.1:46265-56722 GCF_900497805.2 Vombatus ursinus | reverse complement strand
AGTTGCTACTATGAACCTTTTCATTTGACACTTGAGATTTTGAGTCATATGCATCTGATTTGTTGACCTTTTGATATAGATCCCTTTGGAAATTGTCATATATCCCTGAGTATGACAAATTGTCTAACTATAAGTTGGATAAAGGAAAAACTGAGAGGCCACGGGGCAGGTAAGTTTATTGAGAGATCAGTATGATTTCTGAGTCTCTGATTCCAAACATTTGATTTCATTGTCATATTGAAAGTTAGATGTGAAAATCCTCATTGCTTGGAGTTTCATTTTCCAGTAACAGCCCTGAGATATTCAGGAAGTTGGATGGATTTTTGTTGTCTGCTAAGGCCGTAATTTTCCTATGCTTCCTTTACTAAATGGTCTGATAATCTACTTCTTTTTTGCAGGAAGATTAAGAAAACTTCTCCACAGTCTTAGGTGGTCTTTCATCTTTTTCATAACTTAGGAAACTGGTGTTTGTTTGAGACTTTTTCTGCAAAATACCAATTAATGTTCATTGTATAGTTATGCAATTTTTTTGTATGAGGCAGATTTAGCCATCCTGTAAATAATGGTGGAAGTACCATTTATTTTAATTAACCTAATTTTCTTTGGATGGTTTCCCCTCTAATGATTAATATTCATTATTCTAAAAGTGTGCATTTTTGGAGGAATATGTACACTTTTTGTTTCTGTTTTGTTTTATTAACTTATTTTGATTTATCAACAGTCACTTCCATAAGCTTTCAAGTTTTAAAGTTTTCTCCCCATCCCTTCCCACCTACCTCCCCAAGACACCACACAATGTGATATAGGCTATGCATGTATATTCCTATTAAACATATTTTCCCATTAGTGATGTTGTAAGTAAGAATTAGAACCAATAGGAGGAAACACCAGAAAGAGGAAACAAAACTCAATAGAAGAAAAAAATAGGAAATAGTGTGTTTTGATCTATATTCAAACTCCGTAGTTTGAATCATGAGGTCTTTGGAGATGTCTTAGATTCTTGTGTTTCTGGGAAGGGTTAAGCTTATCAATATTAGTCATCGCACAACATGGCTGTTATTACATACAATGTTCTCTTGGTTCTACTCCCTTCACTCAGCATCAGACCATACAAACCTTTCCAGATTTCTCTAAAGTCAACCTGTTCATCATTTCTTATAGCACAATAGTATTCCATTACATTACCACATCTTGTTCAACCATTCCCCAGTTGATGGGAATCCTCTCAACTTCCAATTCTTTGCCACCACAAAAAGAGCTGCAATAAATATTTTTGTACATGAGGGTCCTTTTCCCATTTGTATGATCTCTTTGGGATATAGCACTAGAAGTGCTATTGCTATGTCAAAGGGTATGCCCATTTTCATACCCTTTGGGCATAGCTCTAAATTCCTCTCCAAAATTGTTAGATCATTTCACAACTCCACCAACAATGCATTAGTGTTCCAATTTTCCCAAATCTTCCCCAACATTTCTAATTTTCTTGTTTTGTCATGTTGGTCAATCTGATAGGTGTGATATGGTACCTCTGAGTTGTTTTGATTTACATTTCTCTAATCAATAGTGATTTAGGCCACTTTTTCATATGACTAGAGATGGCTTTAATGTCTTCATCTGAGAACTGCCTGTTCATATCCTTTAAACATTTATCAATTGGGAATGACTTGTATTCTTATATATTTGACTTAATTCTCTATATATTTTAGAAATGAAGCCCTTACAACCAGAGAGACTGGTTGTAACAATTCTTTCCCAACATTCTAACTTCCTTCTAATCTTAGTTGTATGGATTTGCTTGTCCAAAAACTTTTCAATTTAATCTAATCAAAGTTATCCATTTTGCTTTTGTAATGTTCTTTATCTCTTGTTTGGTCATGGATTATTCTGTTCTCCATAAACTTGATAGCTAAACTATTCCTTGCTCTCCCAGTTTGCTTAGAGTATCAGTCTTTAAATCTAAAGAATGAACCAATTTTGACTTTAATTTGGTAAGTGGTGTGAGATTTTGATGAATGTCTAGTTGATGCCATACTCTTTTCTAGATTTCCCAGCATTTTTTTTTCAAAGAGTAGGTTCTTTTCCCAGAAGCTGTGGTCTTTCAGGTTTATCAAATAATAGATTATTTATAGTGATTAATTACTCTTTCTTCCATATCTAACCTATTTCACTGATTCACCATTCTATTCGTTAGTCAGTACCAAGCAGTTTTGATAAGTGCTGTTTCATAATACAATTTAAGATCTGGAATATCTAGGCCACCTTCCCCTGCAATTCTTTTCATTAGTTCTCTTGACATTCTGATCATTTTATTCTTCCAAATGAATCTTGTTTATTTCTAACTCTATAAAATAATTTTTGGTAGTTTGATTGGTATGGCACTGAATAAGTCAGTTAGTTTACATAGAATTGTCATTTTTATGATATTAGCTTGGTCTACCTACAAGCAATTGATGTTTTTCCAGTTATTGAAATCTGCCTTTATTCGTGTTAAAAGTGTTTTGTAATTGTGTTCATATACTTCCTGGGTTTGCCTCAGTAAGCAGACTCCTAAATATTTTATAATGTCTGCAGTAAGTTTAAATAGAATGTCTCTTTCTATCTTTTTTCATAAAATCATTCTTAGTTTATTTTGTTAGTTCAGTAGTTTTCTTAATTTCAATTTTCTTAATTTTTCCTTTGGTTTTCAATATTTCTAACTTGGTATTTATTTGAGGGTTTGTAATTTGTTCTTTTTCTAGTTTTTTTTTTAGTTTTCTGCCCAATTCATTGATCTCCTCCTTTTTTATTTTATGTATGTAAGCATTCAGAGATATAAAACTGCCCCTAAGAACTACTTTTGCTGCATCCCATAAGTTTTGGTATGTTGTCTAATTATTGTCACTCTCTTGAATGAAGTCATTGTTTCTATGATTTCTTGTTTGACCCATTCTTTTTTAGGATTAGATTATTTAGTTTCCAGTTATTTTTTGTCTACCTTTGCATGGCCCTTAATTTCATAAAAGCCAAAAGTAATAAGCTTTTCCTTCCTCCTTCACATTGAATCTCAAATTTGAACAATTTAGGTCATGTGATGGGGGATGCCAACTCTTTGAAGTTTAGTGTTGGGTTCCTCATGTGAAAAATCAGAGTGATGACCCATAGCAATGAAAGAACTTAAGAGCGCAGAACAGATTGAAGCACCTGCAGTGGAATCACAATTTGCTTTTCCTATTGTCCTGAGCAGGCCTCTTCATACATACTTCTTATACAGTCAGCAATTTTTCCTTCTGCTTCAAGGCTATCTGTTGTAGAATGGTTAGTGGGTCATCAGTCTCTAGCATCCAAATGACCTAAGTATCTAAGAAAGGCCACAATAGGATACTTCAGCCATTAGAGATTTGCCAATTAAAACAGCTCTGAAATTCTATAATATTTGTTCAGGGTATGACAATAAGACCCACTAAGTATTTCCTGACCTTACTATCAATATGACCCCTTTCTTCAGACCTACAAAATATTTCCACATAAGAAGTCATTTGAAAGAGTTGCCAACTTGTGTAGTGGCTAGAATCTTCTTCACCTCATCTCACCAGTTAGAATTACCACAAGTCAATAAGAACTACCAGTTTAAAACTGACCTAAAATTTCACCTCTCTGTTTTTATTGGAAACAAGATGTCTCCCAAAAATATCACTTCACATTTTCTGGGGAAAAATATGTCTGCTAAATTAATTGGGAGAGAGGACTTGAAGTACTGGGACAATGTATGTGGAATATTTACTGGACTTTTTTTCAAGTAGATCATGCAGTGTTCTTTGAACATCTCATGCTACCCATGAAGTACCACATGGATTCCTCCCAATTTGTATTTGTTTTTAATTTTGTAGTAATCAATTTATTTTTAGTTTTCAATAATAACTTCCTTAAGCTTTTGAGTTTTAAATTTTCTCCCTATCCTTCCTTACCTCCCTCCTCAAGATGGTGTGCAATCTGATATTGGCTCTACATATACATTCCCATTAAATACCTTTTTCACATTAGTCATGTTGTATAGAAGAATTAGAACCAATAGAAGGAACCACAAGAAAGAAGGAACATACTTTCCAATTAAAACTTCAGGCATTGACAAAAAGCCAGACACTATGTCAGTTGAAAACAGTCTGCTGATACAAGAGGAAACTGAAGAAGGTTGAGGCTAAAGTGCTGCACTTTGAGATAAGGAATGAACTTTGAAAGAAGCCTACAAGCAGTTAGAAGGAATCATCAGTAGTTAGATGTGGTTCCAGATAGCTTTGTCCCAAGATTGATTCCTCTTTTTAACCATGGAACAATGAAACATGGAAACCTAATCCTAATTCTCCATGCTCAGAATCTAAGAAAAAAATGCACAAGAAAACTAAGAGGAGAATGTGGGTGAGCAGAAGGTGAAAAGTAGCATCAGGAATTGAGTAGCACTTCAGTAGGAATTCAGATGCTCTATCTTTCCCTAAAAACAGTACTCTTGGGGCTATGGAAGAATATATAGTAACTTTTTGTCAAAAGTGATCAAATTGTGACGATCTTCTGTATCAGCTCCTGTGACTCTAGGTGTAATAAGGTTTATAGCAGACATGGGATTAGGGAGAATATAGATGCCAAATTTCCAAAACGCTGTAAGGAGTGTTGAATGGACTCCCTTGACCATCTGCAACTCACTGAATCTGACCTTTGGAACTTTCCACATGGTGTACACTGAATCTGTGTCATAAAACTCGTCTTCGGTGAGAAGTACATGCCATCCCAAGGGGGAAATAAATGTCTGGGAATGTAAGTGGGGCTTAAAAACTGGAATCCTCTTAGATCAGGATTGAATATGGGGCAAAATGATACACTCACAAGTCAATGAACATAATAAAGAAGGAGGTAAACTTTGCCCTCTTAGAAAGCCATGCAACAATGGTAGGATGACACCAAAATTCTTTGAATTCAGCCTCCCTTATTTCCATTTGAAATACCATTTCCATACTATTTGTTCAGGGTATGACAACTCATACCTCATAATTTGGGGCACTTACCATCTTTGAGAGGCATGAAGCCTAAAGGTGATTTTTATTATTCTTGAACTAAGAGAACCAATCTGGTTTTATGGAGTAAAGAAGCTCCATTTGGAAAGTTGATTGGGGACCAATCTAGATATGAAAAATCAATTATTTTGTTGCTTAAAATGTATACTGGGCAACTACTTTTTAAAATTGATGTAAGAGTACTACATCATGGCAAAGGCTTCAGTTGTATTCGGCCAGGCAATTAAATCTCAAAGTTCTCAACAAGTCCAATCCATCAATGAGAATCATTGCTATAATCCCAAGAGCTCTATTGGAGATACAAGAAATTCCAGAGTGAAGATGGCAGAGTAGGTTAGAACATTTCAAACTGTCAAGATTTTCTTCTACAAAAGAGATGAAATAGCACCTCTGGGTGAACTTAGATCTAGAACTTAGAATAGGGGCAGAAGAGGGGTCCTCTCAGGACAATTGGAGAAAATCTGAAGAAAAATTCCAGGATGAGACTTCCTTCCTGTGGAAAGCAAAAACCTCTAGGCTAGGTTCACTTTCACAACAAGTGGCAAGTTACTTAACAGGCAACAAGCCCTGGGGTTAGCTGGTTTGGGAGGTTACCTTGGTCCCAGTCACAAGAAATTTTTCTCCAGGTCAGTGAGAGGAGTTGGACATCTGATCTGGAGAAGATCGAGGGAACATTTCTTGTTGGAGAAAGCCAGAATCAGCTGTGCCGTGGAGACGCAGAGGGTTGAGAAGGAACCAACACACACCTGGTAATTCAGAAGTAGTAGGGTGGGATACCACTGGCTGTGGGCACTTACATGAGATTGGAAGCTTGAGTTCAAGGTCAAAAGGGAGAACTGAAGAGGATTACAGGCCAGAGGCACCATCCCCCAAACCCCAGAATTAGAGGTGATTGTAAAAACTAAACTATTATTTAAAAAAAATGCAAAGGAAAGGAGAAAGAATCCAAACACAGAGAACTACTATGGGAATAGAGAAGATTGGGTTGCATCTTCAGAACAGGATAATGAAGGAAAGAAACCCTCTTCTACCCCAAAGAGTAATGTCAAATGATCATCTGTCCCAAAAGAATTCATTGAAGAACTTTGAAAAGATTTTAAAAAGCAAATGACAGAGATTGAGGAAAAACTGAAAAGAAAAATATGAGTAATACAAGAAAAACAAGAAGATTATGAACAGGAAGTCAACCAATTATAGAAGATCTAGAATTTTAAGGAAGAAAATGACTCCTTGAAAATCAGAATTGTGCAAGGAGACGCCACTGAAGTTATAAGAGATGAAGAATTGAAAAGCCAAAATATAAAGAATGAAAAAATCAAAAATAATGCAAAGCATCTCACGAGAAAAATAATGGATCTAAAGAACAGATTAAAAAGAGATAACAAGAATAATTGGACTACCTGAAAGCTGTGACAAAAAAGAATATTAATATAATAATACAATAAATCATCAACAAAAATTGTTCTCAAGCATTGGAACAAGAGGGGAAAGCAGAAATAGAAAAATCCACCCATCACCTACTGGAAGAAATCCTATGAGGAAAACTCACAGGAATATTATAATCAAATTCCAACATCCCCAGATCAAGGACAAAATATTAAGAGCGACAAGAAAAAAAAATGTACATATAGTGGTGCCACATTTAGAGTCACACAAGACCTAGAAGTGGTGACACCAAAAGACTGCAGATCTTGGAAAAACTATATATTGAAGAGCAAACAAACTGGGCTTCTGGCCAAAAATATCATACCCAGCAAATCTAAGCATAATTCTAAATGAAAAAAAGGACATTTGATCAATTGTCAGACTTTCAGGTCTTTGTTAAAAAAAACAAAAAAACAAAAAACTAAATTCTCAACTCAGTAGAATATTTAACATGCAAGAGCTAATCAACAATTACAAGGAATAAATAAGGATAGAACATTTAGCTTTTATGTATGAAAAAATGCAAAACCTTTTTCTAAGATTGTTACTAATAATGAGGTGATTTATAAGGAAGATTGGTGTAGATCTGAGTATGATATGACTTCAAAAAGTAAAGCAATTCAAGTACAGTCTAAAGAGTAATTATCTTTTGAAAATGAGATGTGACGATTTTGCTGCCCATCGAATATATTACCATATTTTTCTTCAGAAATTATAAAATGAGAGTGGTCATGAGAAGGAAAGTTTTCCAGGGCCTAGATATTTGGATTATGTCTATGTAGATAAGAAGCACTCTGAAGTATTGAAATAAAAATAATAATTATTAGCAGAAAGACAAGTCATTGTTGTGAGGATTTCACAGCATGAGGTACACTGCGCAAAACACCAAGGAATTTTTGAAGAAGTTTTGAGATCTGTTTTGACTTTCACTTTTTAGAATTCTAAAAAAGAAACTTTCACATGAGATATACAGTGTTGATCTTTGTGAAGAATGGATGGTTAGGCATTATTTTCTAGATGTTGTCTCACCAGCTGATCTCAGAGAGAAGACTTTGGGATTCTCACTTTGATGGACTTCATAAACTATTGGCCATCAAAGAAACAGTGGATCAGAAAGACTAAAAATTATCAAGAAAGGGTATAGGAGAAGAAATTATCTTGAGATCACAATAATAGTTTTGAGTCATTGTAAAATAATAGTCTTTCTGCAAGCATTTCTAGATATCTATGTGAATGATGAGGCCTCATTCTCATTTTTAGACTTCAAGGAAATTTAAAAATTGTTGAACTCACATGAGTTTAAATCATATCCAAAATGAAGGAGAATACAAACTTTCAAGTATAGAGGCTGGTTGCAGTCCAGTTTGACAGATGTTAGGTGGGGGAAGAACAGAAACTGCTATAAGGACAATGTGAGGTACATGAGAAGTCTAGAATTGGTTTGGATGTTTTTCTCACCCAGCTTCTCTTGCAGGAGGTCAAACATCAAGGTTGGTCACCAGAAGCCCACAGGAGATGGGTTTTTTTTGGAGAGCAGATACCAATGTCCACTATTCTTTTGTAATAGGTGTCGGGCTTTCTGGACATGTTCAAAATGGCTCTTCTAATTCAAGACAACTACAGAAAGGCTCCTGTCATTTATGAATTTCACTGTTAAGATGAACTCGGTGTCCCTTCCAGTAGGACAGATAAAACTACCCAGGAACTGCCAAAAGCAAAAATCTGCAAAGACAAGGACCAGAGGTCACCCGAATATCAGTGGAAATCAGAGACAATTTCATAGACTATGTTATTGAAGCACTGGTCCTGAGAGGCAGAATTTTGGGGACTTCTGCCTTGAAATATCAAGGCTTAATGGAAAAGAATCTGCCAGTTCTCAGGTGATTCATTTGGGATTTGGATGGTACAGTGTACAATAATGAATTCAATAGGAAGGCTAGCCTATCTCAAGACCTGATATAAAAAAAATACCTTTGATGCATCATCCTTAGGAAATTCTCCTTTTTACTTCTCCCAACCTATGATATAGACATAGAGGAAGATGGAAAGAAAATAGGGGGATAATGCAACTGTACAAGAAAGAGAATGGTAAGGACTTTCTGGAAAGTTGTCATTGGTAAGGTGCTGGCTTGAAGAAGGATTTGGGTAATAAAGGCCATAAATTAAATACATGCCCACAAAATTTTTGTGTTGTTTTGGTGATACAATAAAAACATGATGAAGAGATAAAAGCAGATGTGGGGATTTCCATTGATGAGCCAGGGGTGGTGGTCTAGGATGAATTTACAGAAGAAACAGTGTGTACCTTTTGCAGAACATTGGCAGTTTGCATCCATTGATTTTTATAAAAACTTATCCTCTGGATCAACCATTTAAGACAAAAGTGTTCTGGTTTTGGAGAAAGGATAGCATAATTTCTCAAGAGAAATACCCACCTCAAAGCAGAACCTCACAAAAGTTGGAAGTAATTATGTGAATTAATGGGAAACAATGAGATTATGTGGGTATAGTGATGGCTTACTTCATTCTTCTTTGTATCTATGTGTTGGATCAGATATCACAAAATCACCTGGAGTGTCAGGTTTCATTTAGCAGCAAAACCCATTGAAATGACAACATTTATAAAGGAGTTGATTTTGTGATGTAAATTTGAGTTTAATACATGGTGTTCCTAAATAATATTTATTCAGAATGACCTTCCATGCATCATTCCTCTTGTTTCCTATGACAGCTGTTTCCTAGGACTCAAGTGTGTGACAGTCATTTTCCTATAGAAATCTTAAGAGGAATCTTAAGGGAAAAGGACTTGAATCCATAAAGGATTTTAGGTAGAAGCCCTGAAATGACCAAGCAATGACATACATTTGATTGATGTGGAAATCAAAAGAATCCACATTCAGTTTCCTTTCCTCTCTTCCAATTAGGCAAGGACAGTTTTAAGTTTCTCAAAAAAAACAAGAAAAAAAGTTAAATTGATATTCCTGAAAATGGGTTTTTAAGTAGCAAAAGATTCTTGTGGGGTTCCTGATTTCATCTAACATTTGGGTGATCCAAAGAAAGAAAATCCTGTGACACTTGAGGGTCTTAGGCAGAAGAAGATAGGAGAAGATTATTTAGGTTCAGTAATATTTGTATGATGTATTAGTAAGCAAACAGGCTCAGATGGAGTTAAACAGGAAAGAGCCATGTTGCTAACAACAAAAGCAGAAAGTGCTTTTCTTCCAAAGGGGATTTGAAGAGACCATTTTCAGGAAAAAAGGCATTTTGCTGAGGCCATGTTTGGGTCATTTCTTTCTTGGCAAGAGACATCAGAAGGGCAAAGGATGACCATGAGAGCACAAGAAATCATAACATCAACTTTCAATGGGACTGGGTTATAGTGGAAGATGGACCCTATTTTAGGTTTCAGTGTTTTTTTGACATTTCAAATAGCTAACCATGGGAAAATGCAAGGATGTGGGTGTTCATCTTTCCTCAGTAGATATAAAAGGAGGTGGATCCTGAGATGAAAATTTTTGCAGGAATGGATCATCTTGAAAAGGAAGCTCAGGGAATCAAAAGAGAGTTTAAGTGTGAGAAGACCAAGTCATTTCTGAGGAGATATTATGGCATTAGAAGCACTGCTGAATATCAAGAACACCAAGGAGTTTTTGCAGGAGAATGTATTAATTCCAGACAAGTATCTAATTTATATGTATGTATATATATATATATAATATATATATACACACACACATATATATACATATATATATATATTTAATTCTCAACTCACTCTTCCAACTCACATCATTGCATCCAAGCAACTTTGAAGAAACACATCACAATTCTCTTACTCTCTCAATTTCTTTCCTCAACTGTTCTATTTCCATTTATCTCCTTTTTTAGACTTCATGCAGAAGATTTTCAGACCTTCCTTTTGGGAAATCCACCTCATTTTGATATTGGGAGCAGCTGAAAATAGAAACTTTTTCTAGGACCCCAAGTCCT
>NW_020943388.1:36818-41265 GCF_900497805.2 Vombatus ursinus | reverse complement strand
AAATAGAAACTTTTTCTAGGACCCCAAGTCCTAATCTTTCCCAGTATGGATCCTTAGGAAAGCCAGCTTTCTTCTTTATACAGTATTACATGCCCTATCTTCCAAGGCCAGGCAAAAGGAATGAGATCTACATATTCTTTTTCTGTCTGCTTTAATTTGCCAAAGCAAAATTCCCCAAAAATATTCTGCTCTGGATCATGCTTCCATGACAGTTTACATTAAAGTGCTTCAGATTTCCATAGCTGTGTCAAGATATTAGGAGACACAAAGTTTTCCTGAGTTAAGGCCCAGCAAGCAGGGTGTGCTCTGTGCTTGGCATATCAATAATACTTTGTACTCACCCTCTGCATGATCTCAGCCTCAGAAAAGTCCCAAAATTGTTTCATACCAGCATCAGGTGGTCTCTGAGCTTGAACAAGCAGCTGTAGTACCCCTATTCCAGTTATGAAGTTCTGCTATGAATCTAACTGGTCACATTACCGTTCTTTCCTCTCATTTTCAGGGCTATAGCTCACTGAAGACCTATTGGTTTATGTACTGACATCTCCCAACACCAAAGCAGCCCCTTTGCTCAGGTGTCCTTGCCTGCAAGCCACTTCCTTCACTTTGAAATTAACCTTCTGTTTGTTTCCTGACTCTCCCACTTTCTTCAGCTGTGTCCACCTACAGGTTAGAGGCCAGTTCCAGTCTGGTTAATATTTATTTGTGACAGACTTGGGAGTGGCCATGGAATTTGGCCAAATGGGCTTGTTGATAAAAGTGGAAGTGATCTAGGCAAAACCAGAGATTTCTCCAAGTCTGACCCCTTCCCTTCATTGAATGAGTCCACTGCCTTTTCCTGCTCCAATCCTGTGCTCATGCTGTGGGTTGAGCTTACCTTTTTCTGTGAACAAAACTCCAGGAGCCCTCATTTGGTTTGGATTGCTCTGGTAAGGATATCCATTATGCAAACACATGTTAATTGGCTTCAGTGCTTGAGTCTGTGAATTTGTGATCAAGTGCCTCTGGATTTTTTTTATTTTAATGCATGTTACTACTATATGCATCAGGTTAGGTAGTTTAGATTGTAATTGTGCAGTTTGTTAGAATAGTGTTGTGAGCTCTTTTGTCATTTTGTCTGTGATTCTGTAAAATGTAAACTTTCTCTATCATGTCTATGTTGTGAGCTAGATTCTGTTAGTTTAACAATTTAAAATCCAGCTAGACAGAAAAAAGAAACAAACTTCTACAAACTGTGGCCAGAGAATTTAGGATACTAGGGAAGATTAATGAACTTTCATAGGTGAAGCAGTTGTCTCTATAAGAAAGACTAACTCCCACTTTAGACTTTCTTTGGGAGATTAGGTTATAAGAAAAGAAAAAATACCGCAAGACCCTTTTTTCTGTCATTTCAAACTTGGACCCATTGGAATTACAGAAATAAAGTTGAATAATCAAAATTTGCCAAACATCTCAAACATCCTCAAAGATTCAGCAGTTTGAAGATTTATTATTTTAAGATTATGAAGAAGAAATCCTGAGACTTTGGAGTAATTCCAGGAACTCACTCCCTTCTGAAAGATTTGAGTAAGTTTTTGGGGTATTGTTCTGTAGACTTTGTTTTAAGGGGAAAATAAGGATTCAATTTCATAAAATGTTTTAAAAGTAAACGATATGATTAGTAGCTTCATGGTTCTATGGAAATGAAGGAAGGCATCTAATTTAGCAGTAATTCCAGAGTGAAGAAAGGAATAAAAATAGTTATAGAGTTACTCTTCTTTGGCATTTCAGCTTTCATCTCATTTTGTTAGTGATCTTCACTTGCCCGTCTCTACCAAATTAAGCTGTCTCATTGGCAACATTCTGATACAGGGATCCTCCGTGACACTGCAGCACGTTTGGCAGTCACTCTAACGATGGAGAATGACATCAATAAGGAAGAACTTAGATATGCTAAAAAGAAAAATTTCCTTGCAACTTCCTTGCAACTGCAGCAACCTTGTCCCTCTCTATGTCCCTTTTGCACCTTCAGAAGGGAAAATATGACTGCAAGTGAGAGCCTCCCCCTCCCCACAGCCAGTGTCTTGGAATGGTTCTGGTGGAGGGGGAGGCTGCCTTCCACAGAAGAGAGCGTCCCTACCCCAGCCTTCTGAGCCAATGTAACAGTGGTATCTGAAGGTTACATCACCAGGGCACGTGCACTTCATTCACCTTTCTTCAGCGGTCCTTCCACAGCCTGGCCCTGCAAAGAGGAAGAAGAAGATGCGACATCGTGGTGGGGCTGAAGCAAACCTGATCGGGTCATGAATTGTGACCTTTCTCTGACTTAACAACAAAGCTCCCCACTTCCATCGAATTGTGGCACCCCCATTCCAGTTACCTCCTTTGCAGCCTGCTCCCAACAGCCCAAGGAATTTACCTCCACGTACACCTGCAGACCTGGCCAGCACTTCACAATCACAGCCTTAATTTGATGTGATGCAGCAGTAGTGCCAAATCCTGAGATAATCTGTGATGGAAGGATTTGGACCTTGAATCCTGGGCCTGGAAGGCAGAGACAGAGACCCTGATATCCGGGACTTGCAGTCATCCGTGGTTCCACCATCAGCACTGCTGACTCGTCAAGCACAGAGCTTGCTACTACCCCTTGATTTCTACCAGTGTTTCCTAAAATTTGCTTTGGAGAGAGAGAGAAAAAGAGAATGAGAGATGGAGGGAGGGCAGGAGGGAGGAAGGGGTGGAGGGAGGGGGAGAGAGAGAGAGAAAGAGAGACAGAGAGAGAGACAGAAAGAGATAGTAAGGGTGAGAGGGTAGAAGGGAGGGAGGGGGAGAGAAGAAAGGAGAGAAAGATTGAGATGGAGAGGGAGAGAGGTAGGCAAGGTCAGAGAGAGACAGAAAGAGACAGAGAGTAAGAGAGATAGGAAAGGAGAGAAGCAAGAAGGGAATGAGAGAGAAGAAAGGAGAGAGAGAAAGGGAAGGAGGGACAGAAGGAAAGGGATTGGGGAGAGAATCAGAGAGAGACACATAGACAGAAAGAAAAACAGAGGGAGATAAGATAGGAAGGAGGAAGGAAAGGAGGAAAAGAGAGAAAAATGAGGGAGTTGGGGGGAGGGAGGGGAAAATAGAATAAACAAGTGTGAGAGAGGAGAGAAAGAAGGTAGTGGGAATGAGGGTGGGGAGGAGAGAGAGATGGGTAGACAGAGAAACAAATACACAGACACAGAGAGACACAAATACAGAGAGACACAGAGAGAGACAGAGAAAAAGAGAGAAAATGAGAGAGAAAAAGGAAGGGAAAGAGGTAGGAAAGGAAGGATGGAAGAAGAGAGGGAGATAGAGATAGAAGGGGGAGAGAGGGACAGAGAGACAAAGAGACAGAGACAGACAGACAGAGAAGACACTGAGAGAGAAAGGAACAGAGAGACAAGACAGTGAGGAAGAAGAGAGGAAAGGCAGAGAGAGAGACAAAGAGATAGAGAGAGAGACAGAGAGAGATGGAGAGAGAGACAGATTGAGATATGAAAGGAAGGAGGGAAGAAAGGTGGGAAGAAGAGAAAGAGAGGGAGATGGAAGGATGGAGGGGAGGACAGAGTAGACCAGAGTAGGAGAGGAGAAAGAGAGAAGAGAGACAAGAAGAGAAGGAGAGGGAGAGGAAAAGAGAGACACACAGACATAGAAACAGAGAGATAGAAAAGGAGGGAGGGAAGAAGGGAGGGAAGAGAGAGGAAAGAAAAAGATAGGAAAGGAGGGAGGGATGAAGAGGAGAGGGGGAGGGAGGGGAGGAAGAGCAGACAGACAGACAGAGAGAGAATACACAGAGAGAGGAGAGAGAAGGGAGAGGAGGGGAAAAAGAGAGAGAGACACAGTGAAACAGAGGGGAAGAGAGAAATAGGATAGGAAGAAGGGGAGAAGGGTGGGAGATGGAGGAAAGGAGGGGAAGAGAGAGCAGAGAAGAGTGAGAGAGGAGGTAGAGAGAAGAGAGAGGGAGGGTGAATGGGAGAGGTAGAGAGACAGACAGACACAGAGACACAGAAAGTGACATAGAGACAAAGATAGAAAAGAATGGAGGGGAAAAGAGAGGGGGAAGAGGAGGAGAGAGGGGAAGGAAGAAAGGGAGATAGGAAAGGAGGGAGGGAAGGAGATACAGAGGGGTGTGACAGATAGACAGATAGACAGACACTGAGGCAGAGATGGATAAACAGGGATAGAAATATGAAAGGAAAGAAAGAGGGAAGAAGGGAGGGGAAGAGAGAGAGCAGAGAGATATATAGAGAGACAGATAAAAAAAGGAGGTAGGGAAGAAAGGAGAAAGGGAGAGAGGGCAGGGAAGAGAGAAATGGAGAAGGGGAGAGTGAGGCAGCAAGGGAAAGAGATAGGAAATGGGGTAAGGAAGAAGAGAGAGAGAAACATGGGGGAGAGAGAGAGAGAGGCAGACAGACAGAAAAAGATAGACAGTGAGAGACACAGG
>NW_020943388.1:264-36808 GCF_900497805.2 Vombatus ursinus | reverse complement strand
GAATAAAGGGAAGGCAAGAGTAAGAGAGGAGAATGAGAGAAGAGAGACAGGTAGGGTGTGAGACTGGGGGGAAAGAGATAGACAGAGACAGATAGACAGACACAAAGACACAGAGACAGACAGAGAGACAGAAAGAAAGAAAGAAAGAGAGAAATGGGGGAAAGAGAGAAAGTGAAAATGACAAATACAGACAGAGACAGAGAGAGAGGAGGGAAAAGACAGAGAGAGAGACAATGAGAGAGATGGAAAGGGAGAAAGGGAGGGAGGCAAGGAGGGAGAGAGAGATTGGACAGAGTGAGAGGGAAGGGAGAGGAGAGAGAGATAGACCATGTGGTGTGTGTGTGTGTGTGTGTGTGTGTGTGTGTGAGAGAGAGAGAGAGAGAGAGAGACAGACAGACAGACAGAGAGACAGACAGACAGACAGAAAGCGAGACAGAGTGACAGAAAGAGAGATAGAGAGACAGAGAGACAGAGACAGAGAGAGAAGAAAAGAGGGAAGGAAAAAGTGAGGGGGGAGAAAGAAGGAGAAAGAGAGGAGATGGAAAGGAAGAGAGGGAGGGAGTCAGGGAGTGAGAGGAGGGGAGGGAGAGAGAGAGAGATAGAAAAGGAGGATGGGAAGAAGAGAGAGGGAGATAGGAAAGGAGGGAAGGAAGTAGGGAGGGAAACAGATAAAATAAGGTGGGGCAAAGAGTGCCCTTGGATTAAAAATAATGTGAAGGGTTACTTTCCCAGGTCCCTGAGGGGGTTTGAGGCTAATTCTGTAACCCATCCTGTACCAAAAGAATTGCCTTTGTTTCCCTTATCCTGGGTTCCTTCTTCTGTCATTTATCTTCCTCATCCTGTGTCATGACAATTTTTCCTCATCTTGACAATCCTTTTCCTCATCTTGTTTGTTCTTATCCTGTCCCTAATCTCCAATTCCCATATGAAACTCTAAAAATACATCATCTTCCTACAGGCTGTATAGTTTTCTGTCTAGATAAACCTGGGTCTTTTGCTATATTGACGCTCTTTGTTTAGCTCCTTGGTAAACAAAGGCCTGTAAAGCTTTGACAAAATAAAGCTCTCAAGGGCTACAGAGAAGGTCTAAGTGAGTTCTTTCACACCTGAACCAGCTCTCCCCACTCTAAACCTCAACATAAAATGGTGCCAAAACCCGGGAGTCCAAATATTAATTGGACTCAGCTGGTCTTCTCCTGGCCACTGGGATAACAGGTTAAGAGCCCCTTCCTTTGTTCTCTTCCCCCGACCTTTTCTGCTCCTACTGTCTCTCTGGTTGAGAGACCCGTGGAGTGTCCAGACACTGCCAGCAGCGCTCGAAGCTCCACTGACCTCTGGGTAGTCAGTCGAACTGTTGATCCTCATGTAAGGGGATGCCCTTGCACTGGGTCAGTTACATTTTTTCCCTCTTGAGTGTCTTGGGATGGCAAAGCAAGCAAGAGGGTGCTAGGAGACTGTTAGGATGGGAAATTCTGGGAAGGAGATCTTAAAGAAAAGCACCTAGTCTTCCATTGTAACACAGCCTGACCTCAATGTAATCCAGAAAATGACTTGAAAAAGGGGTTTGTAAACAAGACAAACTTAGTAAGAAATCTGCTCTTCAAAACTTAAAGAAAAGGCACCTTGCTCTGTTTGAGCAGACTTTTATTGTCCTGCACCCTAGTTTACCCTGCATTGTTCCCTCCCCTTTCCTGTGGGACATTGGGGGAGGTGGGTAGGTAGGTTTTCTTTGGGGATCCTTGTGCCCTGTTTTAGGGTGTCTATACCCTGTGGGCCTGTGAGCTTGGTTTTCTTTGGGGGTGTCTGCACCCTGGTTTCAAGGTCTCATTTTCTAGCACATGCAGCTCAAAAATTCCCAGGAGGATGGGAATGGAAAACTGGAATGCTTAACACTTACCTGATAAGCCTGGAAGGTAAAAGAGACCAGAAACTACAGCTTCTCTACAACTGAGACAGGAAGGTACATAAGTTTCCTTTCTCTCCCTATCTCTTTCTCACCCTGTAGTTAGGGTGGCTCTCCAAGCACCTAGAAAGGCCTGACCTCTCAGGTCTGACCAGATGGGTCAGACAGCTACAATGCTGTCTCACACTCAGCCTGACCTCTCAGGCTCTCAGGCTCTTGGTCCAGCAGTTCCAGGCCATGGACCTGTGCCCAGGTCCCCTGGGAACTCCATCTCAAGGGAGTAAAATGTTTTTGGGAGCTGGAAATTGTCACCATTTGTCTTCCAAAAAATCAAGAGTGCGTTTATGGCTAATAGTCTTTTCTTTTAAATTGCTAAGTGTATTGGACCTTAGAAATGAAAATGTTACCATTAGTGATTATGAATCCAGAACTTATTTGTTCATCCAATTCAATTTAAGGTTACCTGATTGGTAATTAACTGGTTCTATGTCAAGCTTTAAATAAATGGTAATTGCTTGAGGTAGGGTTATATTTCTAAAGTTTCTTGTATTGTGTAATTTGGCTAACAACTGTATCACCTGTGTTAGAAAAGCAATTTCTCTTATAATCTAGATATTGTTAGATCAAGAACTGTACAGATTCTGAGGTTGTTAACTAAGACAAGGCTTTTTGGAACTATCTAGTCATAATTTCTTATCACTTCTGTGCAGTCTTCTATAGTGGAATTCCTACTGAGTAAATTTTCAGATGCCTGGTAAACTTTGTTACTGCGATAAGGCTAACTTAATTGAGTATGTTCTTGCTGTAGAAAAAACTGAATTTCTCAAGTAAACAACTGTGTTAGGAATTTGTGATTATTGAGAATTTTGGTTTTACGGCACTTCGGGAATTTGTGATACTTAACAAGATGTTTTACACCACCTTGGTTTTGATAAATTTCAATCTTTAAGGTTTCTAGGTAATTTATTTCATGAAAGTTTAGTGATTATTCCTTCTACCATCAGGATGAACTGTAAGGTTTTTTTTTAAAAAAAGGGAAATACTTTTTACAAAGTAATATTTTGCAAAAATTTTGGGTTGATTTTTAGAAGTCCTACTAAATTTCCTTTTGCAAGGTAATTTGTTGCAGTAATTTGATACTGATAACAATTATGTCCAAATCTACTGTGAATTTTCTACTTTTCATTCCTAGGTTTTGTTGTGTCCTTGGATCAGGTGCTTTCAGAGAAACAGAGTCAATGATTCCTGCTTCCAGTACCACAATAAAGTGCACTTGTCTTGCTAATAGAGGTCTGAAAGGTTCAATACCCCACCCTAAATTTTTACGGGGTGGATGTGGAAGTGAAAAACTTGGGACAGCTAAAACATCTTAGTAGATTCTGGAAGTTTTGAGATTGATCATTAAGGAGTTTTTAAATGCCTCCTTATAATCCTTCACTCTCTTCCTCTTCTCTCTCCCCCTGAGTCTAGAGGGTTTCTCAGTGTGGGGATTCCAAATAACCCTGGGTTTTCCTGTTAACCCTCTCCTCCCAGATCAGATTAGGAAAAGAGAATTTCACCCTTCAACCCCCGTCTGCAAATTCACCTGCCCCCACCTGGCCATAGGAAGGAGAGGGAGGGGCAGCAGCTACAGCCTGGAAGCATCTTCCAGCACACAGTCACTGTGGGAGAGTAAAAGGGGATGGGTCAAGGTAAAGAATCCAGTCTATGTCTCTACTTGGTAAGCCAGCCTATCCTTCTATCAATAATATTTATATGATCTTGAAGCTCAAGTGTTATCATCTGAAGTTTATTGTTTTGCATCACAATTTGGTTATCACTTCTGAAAATTGTCTAAAACCGAAAGCTGGTAATTAATTACTGTGTATGTGTGGAAAGGAGCAGCCCTCAGGGCTAGTCAACAAAACACAGCCCCTAGCAGCTCTGAGGAGCTTGTTTGGGCTATGGAGTTCCTAAAGAGTAAACTTGGCTTGCTGAGAATTTGCAAGTATATAAAATGATCTCTAGTGATTGGTTTTTGTACATGGGCAAGGTTACATATAAGATGTCAGTCCTGGCAAATTTTTGATTAGTGAAACTTGCCATCTGAGGTAAAAGCTCATGGGACCAAAACAAACTGTGTTTTGAGTTGTCTGATGAGTCATAAGAATCCATCCATAATCAATAATCAATAATCCACCACCTGAGAGAAATGTCACAGGCTACTCAAAGAGAACGTGACTATTACAGGTGGAGGAATGCAGCTAGAAAAGCTGAGAGGATGGTCTTAGCTTCAGCCTAAGATGGAATCCTCCTGGCTCAGTTTCCCCATTGTGTTCCTCTAAAAAGGAATGATTCCCACATGAATATTTCTGAGTCTGGCTACAAAGTGGAATTGATTCTACATGGTTGGAAAACTGTGATGTCTTTGCTTTTCCTTTTTATGACAAATTTCTGTAATCAAAGCAAGTGGATAGTAAAAGATGAGAACACGATGCAAATATGTGAAATCTTGCTATTTTCAATCAGAATTTATAATCAAACAGTTGGGTAAATTACAGTCATATGAAAGATTAAATCCCTGGAATAGAACTTTCTTTCTGAATAATTAGACAAAGGGAAAAATGTTTGTGAAAGAAAGGTACAAACACAATGTTGAATAATTATCCCACAGACTAAGGCTGGGATATAGGTGAAGTACTATATTAAAGTGTATGTTTAAGATCTGAGCTATTCAGCCTAAGATTATATTCCTTTCTATTTCTTAAGCAACTTAGGAAATGGATACTTGTCCTAGATAATCTGCCTATAATTGGATATATGTCTGTATGGAGTAAGATTCTTAAATTTCAAAATGATGTAAGAATAATTGGATATCGGTATAACTGACTGAGGGATCTAACTGTTATTCTATTAGTTACTGAAACTACATCAGAAACATCTTCAGTCTGGCAGAAAGAATTTCAGTGCAATTTTCTTAGATGGAGGTAACTTATGGAAAATTTGTGCATCAGTGCAATTATTGATGCATTGATTAATGAACTGGATCAATTTAAAGTTTACTACTGTTGTGGAAATAATACCTATTTATTCTGTGTGTCCTGTGGTACAAACATGTTTCATTAATTCATTTATTTATTTATTTATTTTAATTTATCAATAATCACTTCCATATGCTTTTGAGTTTAAAATTTTTCTCCCCCTTCCTCCCCACCATCCTCCCGAAGACAGCACACAATCAGATATAGGCTATACATTTACATTCATATTCAACATATTTTCACATTAGTGATGTTGTGAATAGAAATTAAAACCAATAGGAGGAACCATCAGAAAGAGGAAATAAAACTCAACAGGAGAGAAAAAAAATAGCAGTTCGGCTTCCATAGTTCTTTCTTTGGGTGTGGATAGCATTTTCCATCACAAGGCCTCTGGAAATGTCTTAGATCCTTGTATTGCCAGGAAGGGTTAAGTTTATCAATATTAGTCATCACACAACATGGCTGTTATTGTGTACAACATTCTCTTGGTTCTGCTCACTTCACTCAGCATCAGACTATACAAGTCTTTCCAGGTTTTTCTAAAGTCAGCCTGCTCATCATTTCTTATGGCACAATAGTATTCCATTGCATTCATATACCACAACTTGTTCAGCCATTCCCCAATTGATAGGCATCCTCTCAATTTCCAATTCTTTGCCACCACAAAAAGAGCTGCTATGAATATTTTTGTATATGTAGGTCCTTTTCCCAGTTGTGTGCCTTTGGGTTATAGCCCTAGAAGTGCTATTGCTGGGTCAAAGGGTATGCACATTTTTATAGCCCTTTGGGCATAGTTCCAAATTGCTCTCCAGAATGGTTGGATCATTTCACAACTCCACCAACAATGCATTAATGTTCCAATTTTCCCACATCTTCTCCAACATTTATCATTTTCCTGTTTTGTCATGTTGGCCATTCTGATAGGTGTGATGTGGTACCCCAGAGTTGTTTTGATTTGCATTTCTCTAATCAATAATAATTTGGAGCTTTTTTTTATATGACTATAGATGGCTTTAATTTCTTCATCTGAGAACTGTCTGTTCATATCCTTTGACCACTTATCAATTGGGGAATGGCTTGTATTCTTATAAATTTGACTTAATTTTGTATGTATTTTAGAAATGAGGCCCTTATCAGAGAGACAGGTTGTAAAAATTCTTTCCCAATTTTCTACCTTCCTTCTATTCTTAGTTGCATTGGCTTTGTTTGTGCAAAAACTTTTTAATTTAATGAAATCAAAATTATCTATTTTGCTTTTTGTAATGTTCTGTAACTCCTGTTTGGTCATGAATTCTTCTGTTCTCCATAGATCTGACAGGTAAACTATTCCTTGCTCTCTCAGTTTGCTTATAGTATCAGTCTTTATATTTAAATCATGTACCCATTTTGACTTTATTTTGGTATATGGTATGAGATTTTGGTCTATGCCTAATTTCTGCCATACTCTTTTCCAGTTTTTCCAGCTGTTTTTTTTTCAAAGAGTGGGTTCTTATCCCAGAAGCTGGGGTCTTTGGGTTTATCAAATAATATGTTACTATAGTCATTGACTACTGTGTCTTGCTTACTTAACCCATTCCACTAATTCACCACTCTATTTCTTAGCTAGTACCAAGCAGTTTTGATGATTGCTGCTTTATAATACAATTTAAGATCTGGAATGGCTAGGCCATCTTCCCCTGCATTTCTTTTCATTAGTTGTCTTGATATTCTGGACCTTTTGTTCTTCCAAATGAATCTTGTTATTATTTTTTCTAACTCTATAAAATAATTTTTGGTAGTTTGATTGGTATGGCACTGAATACATCAATTAGCTTAGGTAGAATTTTCATTTTTGTTATATTAGCTTGGCCTACCCATGAGCAACTGGTGTTTTCCCAATTATTTAGATCTGATTTTATTTGCATGAAAAGTGTTTTGTAATTGTGTTCATAGAGTTCCTGGGTTTGTTTCAGGAGGCAGACTCCTAAATATTTTATAATGTCTACAGTAAGTTTAAATGAAATTTCTCTTTTTATCTCTTGCTGTTGGGGTTTGTTGGTAATATATAGAAATGCTGATGATTTATGTGGATTTATCTTATAGCGTGCAACTTTGCTAAAGTTGTTTATTATTTCAAGTAGTTTTTTACTTGATTCTCTAGGATTCTCTAAGTACAACATGTCATCTGCAAAGAATGAGAGTTTCCTTTCTTCTTTGCCTATTCTAATGCCTTCAATGTGTCTTCTCTTATTGCTAAAGCTAATGTTTCCAGTATGATGTTGAATAACAGTGGTTTATCCTTGCTTCACCCCTGATCGTATTGGAAATGCTTCTAGCTTGTCCCCATTACATATTATGCTTGCTGAAGGTTTTAGATAGATGCTATTTATTATTTTAAGGAAGACTCCATTTATACCTATGCTTTCTAGTATTTTTAGTAGGAATGGGTGTTGTATTTTGTCAAAAGCTTTTTCTGCATCTTTTGAGATGATCATGTGGTTTCTGTTAGTTTTGGTGTTGATATGATGAATTGTGCTGATAGTTTTCCTGATATTGAACCAGCTCTGCATTCCTGGTATAAATCCCACCCAGTCATAGTGTATTATTCTTGTGGTAAGTTGCTGTAATCTATTTCCTAATATATATTTTTTAAATTTTTGCATCTATATTCATTAGAGAAATTAGTCTATAATTTTCTTTCTCTGTTTTGACTCTTTTTGGTGTAGGTATCAGCACCATATCTGTATCATAAAAAGAATTTGGTAACATTCCTTCTTTACCTATTTTACCAAATAGTTTATATTGTATTGGAATTAATTGTTCCTTAAATGCTTGATAGAATTCACATGTAAATCCACCTGACCCTGGAGATTTTTTCCTAGGGAGTTCATCGATGACTTGTTCAATTTCTTTTTCTGAGATGGGGTTATTTAAGTGTTTTACTTCCTCTTCTGATAATCTGGGCAATTTATATTTTTGTAAATATATATCCATTTCACTAAGATTGTCAAATTTGTTGGCATACAGTTGGGCAAAATAATTCCTAATTGCTGTTTTAATTTCCTCTTTGGTGGTAGTTTCACCCTTTTCATTCTTGGTACTAGTAATTTGGTTTTATTCTTTCTTTTTTTTAATTAGATTAACCAAAGGTTTATCTATTTTATTTTTTTTTCATAAAACAAGCTCTTAGTTTTATTTATTAGTTCAATAGTTTTCTTAATTTCAATTTTCTTAATTTTTCTTTTGGTTTTCAATATTTCTATTTTGGTGTTTGAGGATTTTTAATTTCTTCTTTTCCTAGTTTTTTTAGTTGTATGCCCAATTCATTGATCTCCTCTTTTTCTATTTTATTTATGTAAGCATTTAGAGATATAAAACTTTCCCTAAGAACTGCTTTTGCTGCATCCCATAAGTTTTGGTATGTTGTCTCATTATTGCCATTCTTTTGAATGAAATTATTGATTGTTTCTATGATTTGTTCTTTGACCCAATCATTTTTTAGGGTTAGATTACTTAGTTTCCAATTATATTTTAGCCTATCTTTCCATGGTCCTTTATTACATATATATTTTTATTGCATCATGATCTGAAAAGGATGAATTTGATATTTCTGCCTTTCTGCATTAGATTGTGAGGTTTTTATGCTCTAGTACATGGTCAATTTTTGTGTATGTGCTGAGAAAAAAGTATATTCCTTTTTATCCCCATTCAGTTTTCTCCAGAGGTCTATCATACCTAACTTTTCTATTGTTCTATTCACCTCCTTAACTTCTTTCTTGTTTATTTTGTGGTTAGATTTATCTAGTTCTGAGAGAGGGAGGTTGAGGCCCCCCACTAGTATAGTTTTGCTGTCTATTTCTTCCTGTAACTCTCTGAACTTCTCCTCTAAGAATTTGGATGCTATACCATTTGGTGCATATATGTTTAGTGATGATATTACTTCATTGTCTATGGTGCCTTTCAGTAGGATGTAGTTTCCTTCCTTATCTCTTTTGATAAGATCTATTTTTGCTTTTGCTTTGTCTGAGATCAGGATTGCTACCCCTGCTTTTTTTTACTTCAGCTGAAGCATAATATATTTAGCTCCAGCCTTTTACCTTCACCCTGTATGTGTCACTCTTTTTCAAATGAGTTTCCTGTAAACAACATATTGTAGGATTATGGTTTTTAATCCAATCTGCTATATGCTTCTGTTTTATGGGAGAGTTCATTCCATTCACATTCACAGTTATGATTACTATCTGTGTCTTTTGCTCAATCCTTCCCCCCCCCGTTTATGCTTTTCTTTCTCCTTTCTCCTTTCCCCACCTCACTAGTGTTTTGGTTTTGACCAGCACCTCCTTTGGTCCCACCTCCCTTCTCTTATCCCTTTCCCTCGTCTTCCCCTTTACCCTTACTCCTTCTTCCCTCCCTTCTATCCCCCCTCCCTTTTCTTTCCCCTTTCCCCTCCTAGTACCTATAGTGCAAGTTAGATTTCTATACCTAACTGATTCTGTTATTCCCTTCTTGAGCCAAATCTCATAAGAGTAAGGTTCAAACAATGCTCATCCCCCTCCCTTCTTTATCTCTGCCGTAATAGGTTTTTGTGTCTTTTCCTGTAATGTAATTTACCCTTGTCTGCCTCCTTCGTTCTCAGTACATTTTCTTAGCTCAGACTAATCCACTTACTTGGATCCATTTAAACCACTTGATTAATTTTTTTTTATCATTACATCAAAGTCAACATATCCACCCCCTTTATGCATACTCCTTTAACATGGTATAATAACAATACAGTTCTCAAGAGTTGCAAGTGATATCTTCCCTTGTAGGGATGTAAACATTTTGCCCTTATTAACAACATATTGTATCTTTCTGTCCCATTTACCTTTTTACGTCTCTCTTGAATCTTGTACTTGAAGATCAAAATTTCTGTTGAACTCTGATCTTTTTATCAGAACATTTGGAAGTCCCATATTTCATCAAATATCCATCTCCTTCCCTGAAAAATCATGCTCATTTTCGCTAGGTAGTTAATCCTTCACTGCATTCCAAGCTCCTTTGCCTTATGGAATATCATGTTCCATGCCCAATGGTCTTTTAATGTAGAGGCTGCAAGGTCCTGTGTACTCCTGTCTGTGGCTCCATGATATTTAAATTGTCTCTTTCTGGCTGCTTGCAGTAATTTCTCTTCAATATGCTAATTTTGGAATTTAGCTATTATATTCCTTGGTGATTTGAATTTGGGATCTCTTTCAGGCAGGGAGTGGTGGATTCTTTCTACAGTTATTTTAACCTCAGGTTCTAGGACTTCAGGGCAGTTTTCCTTTATGATTTCCTGAAGGATATTGTCCAAGCTCTTTTTTTCATCATCACTTTCAGGTAGGCCTATAATTTTTAGATTATCTCTCCTGGATCGATTTTCAAGGTCAGCTGTTTTACCTATGAGGTATTTTATGTTTTCATTTATTTTTTCATTTTTTTCTTTCTGTTTGACTGATTCTTGCTCTCTCATAGAGTCATTAGTTTCCATTTGTTCAATTCTAATTTTTAACATATCGTTTTTTCCTGTTAGATTTTGTACTTTCTTCTCTAATTGGTCAATTATGTTTTTAAGGGATTTATTTTCTTTATTGTACTTTTTTTCCAATTGGCCAATTGTGTGTTTTAGGGACTTGTTTTCTTCAGTGTATTTCTTTTTCCAATTGGCTAATTGTATTTTTAAAGGACTCCTCTACCTCTCTCATTTGACTTTGAAAATCCTTCTTGAGCTCTTCTAAGAAGACTTTTTGGGCTTCAGACCAGTTCATATTCCCTTTTGATATTGCAGATGTGGGATTGTTAACAGTGTTGTCCTCTTCAGAATTTCTGTCTTGATCTTCACTCCTCATAATATGAATCTATTGTACGTTTCTTTTTACTCATGGTGTTTCTTTATTCCCTGGCCTTTAAAGAAATTACGCTCTCCTGCTGGGGAGCAGAAGGCACTGACCCAAGCTTCTTGTGTTGAGAGCTTAGGTCTTGGTCACTGGCTTTGTGTTCTGGGGCCTCTTATGTTGGCAGTTGGCAGCTGTAGGCTTCTGGCAGCTTATCTGGTGTTGGGCTGGAATCAACAGGGCTGGAACTTTTTGGCATCTCTAGGTTGCTTTCTTCAGCTTCTTTCAGATGAATGCTGCTGGGTGCTTATCCTCCTGGGACCCTTTGTAGTGTGGCTTCCCTTATTTTTGCTGAGGCACTGGGAAACCCATTTGCTGTAGAATGCCAAGGCACCAGAATCTCCTCCTGGTGTGCTAAAGTGGGTCTTTCCACTATCTGGCTGGGTAACTCCTGTTTCATACTGCTCCCCTTCCCCCAGGGTAAGAGGGGCCTTTCCCATTAATCCCTCTTGCTACCTGGGCTACTGCCCTGCTGCACCCCATCTTTCTTCTGGTTCAGCTGTTCCAGGGTTTTTTCTGGGGTGATATATTCTGGGTTTTCAGAGGTTGATAGGGGAGGGTGAGAGTGACTACCTTTTTGCTCCGCCATCTTGGTTCCCTGAAGCAGAAGTCCACAAACATGTTTTATTGAAAACAACTTACTGATATGCACTGTTTTGGAATTAATTACTTTCAGATCCTCCCAAGTTTTTTATGATAACTGGAGCACAAGTCAGTCCTTTATAAGTAAATTCATTTGTAGAACTACCAAACTCAAGGGTAGAAAGATTCTACCGGCAAAAGTGTTGTTACTTATATTTACATGTATAGAGTTGGATCCTCAATAGCATCTGTTCCTCCTAAAAGAATTGGAATCAGAGTGGAAACTTTTGAGGGAACAAGATCAGATAATCCTGTATGTCAAAAGCAAATAATAGCATCATGGGGCTCTTAGTTTCTTTCTTTGTTTTCCTCTTTTCTGACATAACTTTTAATGCTTCTGCAACTTGGGCCCTGCATATTGAACTTGTTTGTCAGATTTATGTCTCCTAGGCTATTAGCTGTCCACCGGCAGAAGCTCATGCAACAAAGATACCTGTTCCACATGTCTCCCAGGATGCTTTTTCAGTCTCATTTTACTACTCTCCCCACCCTCACTCAGGCAGGGGCAGCTTCTTTGTCACTCTCCCAAAAGCATTTGGGTGAATGGTGAGATAGTCAGGAGTGCTTGAGGCAGATGAAGCAAACAGGATGCAGGATGTGAGATATGAGATAAGATACAGGGTGTGACCAGCCAGAAAGCTGATAAAAGAAGACTACACATTGAAGCCTCTTACTGCGGGGAATTGCCTGTGTGCTTTCTAGCTATGCTGCATTCTGGGCCCCACCTTGAACCACTTCTCCTGTTACCTATTCCTGATTCCCATGTTGTGCCTAGGGTTAGACCTGCTTTCCTGGGACTGGGAATCAAATGCTTTAATTCAAATAGGGAACTCTGTGGGGCACAGCATTGTACATGATTGCTGGGTGCATCAACCAGCTTATGGCCCCATAGCTCTCCCTCTACTCCCTGAAAACCTTGAATGGAATTTATCCTTTGAGCACTTGAGGGATGGTACAGGCAGCCTCTTGGATGCCAGACATCCACTCCAGCCTGATATATCCCCCTATATCCTCCTAGGAGTCATGGTTCCTTCATCATTTTACTTGCTCTAATATTTGGTCTGTTTAACCTACTACTCCAATTTGTATCTTCCTGCATGCAGAAATTCCGCTTTCAACTCTTAGGATTCCAGCCACTACCCTTAGTATCCCCAAGTGGTTTGCTTCTCTCCACACTGGATTCAGCTAGCACTGCATCCCACACCTTCATTCTGACTTCCACTCCTCAATCTATTCTTGGCCCTTGAAATGGACTCTTTGCCCATGTTCAGCAGGAAGAAGCTACTGAAGACAATGACCTTCGCCTCTTTTTCTGAAATATTTCTCCTGTGTAGTGTTTGAGTGAGGATATGATGTGGGATCAAAGAGTGCCGTAGGATTAAAAATAACATGAAGGGTTACTTTCCCAGACCCCTGAGGGGGTTTCAGGCTTATTCCAGTAGCCCATCCTGTATGAAAAGAATTGCCTTTGTTTCCCTTATCCTGTCATTTATCTTCCTCATCCTGTGTCATGAAAATTTTTCCTTATCTTGACAACCATTTTCCTCACCTTGCTTGTTCTTATCTTTTGCCTAATCTCCAACTCCCATATGAAACTCTAAAAATACATCATCTTCCTACAGGCTGTATAGCTTTCTGTCTGTATAAGCCTGGGTCTTTTCCTATATTGATGCCCTTTGTTTATCTCCTTGCTAACCTCAGGCCCATGAGGCTTTGATGAAATAAAGCTCCCAATGGCTACAGAGAAGGTCTAAGTGAATTCTTTCACACCTTAACCAGTTCTCCCAACTCTAAATTTTAACAGGAGGGAGAGAGATAGAAAAGGAGGGAGGGAAGAAGTCTGTCCTTAATCCTCTTTCTTCATAATCTCAGAAAATAGGCACAAAGAAACTAGGAAAAAGTGGGTGAACAGAAGATTAAAGGAGCATCAGACACTGAGCAGCACTTCAGTAGAAATTCTAAGATGCCATCTTCCCCTCAACAAAATTATTCTTGGGGTTCTAGAAGAATGTATTGTGATGTATATTGTAAGAACAATATCCTAATTGCCAGAGTCATATCAATCAGCTCCTGTTGCTATACATGTAATATGGTTTACAAGAGACACAAACCAGGAAAAAATTAGAGACCGAAGTTCTAAATCCCTGAAAGGAGGGCTGAATGGACTCCCTGGACCATCTACAGCTCATTGAATCTGACCTTTGGAACTTACCATACTGTGCACACTGAATCGATGTTCTAAAATACATCTTTGGCAAGAACTGTGTGCCCTCCATACAAGTCATTCCCCAGTTGATAAATAATCAAAGGATATGAACAGGTTGTTTTCAGATGAAGAAATCAAAGATATCTGTAGGCATACAAAGAAGTGCTCTAAATCTTTTGATTTGAGAAATGCAAAGTAAAGCAACTCTGAAATACCACATCACACCAAGCAGAGTGTCTAATAAGACCAAAAAGGTAAATGATAAATGCTGGAGAGCATGGGGGATAACTGAGATACTGACCCATTGTTGGAGGTATTTTGAACTGGTCCAACCATTCTGGAAATCAATTTGAAACTATGTCCAAAGGCTAACCAATTTCATACACTTTGGTACAGCCATATGACTATTAGGTCTGTATACCAAAGGTCCATTTAAAAAAAAAGGTAAGGGACCTACAGAAGCAAAAATATTTACAGCTGCCCTTTATGTGGTAGCAAAATTTGGAAACTGAGGGAATGTCCATCAATTGGGGAGTGGTTGGAAAAGCTGTGTTATATGAATGTAATGCAAATCTTTGTGCAATAAGAAATGATGAACAGATTTCAGAAAATTCAGTTAATACTTGTAATGAGCAGAACCAAGAACACATTGCACACCGTCTCAGCAATGTTGTGTTATGATGAACTATGCATTAGCAACATAATGATTCAAGATACGTACACAGGATTCATGAAGGAAAATAACATGCATATCCAGATAAAGGAATGATAAAATATTATTGCAGATAGAAGCATGTTTTTTATTCACTTACTTGATTCTTGTTTCTCATGGCTTTATCTCTTTCTTCTTTCACAATTGTTACTAACATGGAAATATTTTTGAATGATAACAAATGTATAAACCAAATCAAAACTGCCTACCATTTTCAGAAGAGGGGAAGTTAGGGAGGAAAGAAAAATTTGTAACTCAAAATCTTGTACAAATGAATGCTAAAAATTATCTTGACATGTAACTGGGGGAAAATAAAATACCATTTATAAATAAATAAAGTTCAATTTTTTTAAAAAGTCATTTGGTGTTTGGTTTAGAAAATTATTTCTTGTAATCTCTGTCTGAAATTCACTGCTGAAACACTGATGTTTTGCATAAATTTGCATACATCCTTTGTAGCTGGAGGATCTAAAAATAGGACAAGCTTTTTGTCAGGTTTATCATGGGGAGGTGACTGGGTAATAAAAGGTCATATTCTGAGAAGGCAGCTGAGGAAGTGGGTTGTTTATGGGCAAAAGGTTGTTTCAGGCTAACACAACCTGCTTAGGGAAACAGCTGTCTTACCACATACCAGCCCTTCCTGTCAAGGTTCTGATGATATTCTCCAAAACCTTCCACCATGAAAAGAATCAGATAGTCCTCTCATGGTAGTACTAAAGAAGGAAAAGGGAAAAAGGTGATAAAACATAAATAAAACTAAAATGAGAATGTGGAGGAAGAAAAAAGTCAAACGTTACAAGGCTTTCCTTCCTCCTTCAGACTAAATGTCAAAATCTCACAATTTAGGCCATGTGATGGTGGATGCCACTTCTTTGAAGTTCAGTATAGGCTTCCTCATGCAAAGTCAGGATTATGGCCCAGAGTAAACAAAAGAACATAAGAGCCAAAGAACACATTCTGGCACCTGCCATGGAATCACAATTTGCTTTTCCTGTTGTCATGTGATCATAATGAACAAAAGCATCTCCTAGAACATCAAGACCTCTCCCTACACACTTCTGATAGAGATAGCAATTTTTCCTTCTGCATCAAGGCTATCTGTTGTAAAATGGCTAATGGGTCATCAGCCTCTGGCATCAAATGACTTGGGAACTAAAAGAGGGCACAGTGGTAGACTTAAGCCAGGGACCATTATGTGCCCTGGTTTTACTACCAATATGACCCCCTCCTTGAAACCTACCAAATATTTCCACATAAGAGGCCATTTTGGAAGCCCTGTCAACTTCTGTAATAGCTAGACTTTTCTTTACCACATCTTGTCAGTCAGAATTACTACAAGTTGACAAGAGCTCTCAGTTAAATACAGGCCCACCAAAGTTGTAAAGACACATTTCACCTCTACCTTTTTGTGAGAAACAAGATGTCCCCTGACAATATCACCTCCCCTTTTCTGGGAAGGAGTTTTCTTAAATATGCAAAAGAAAAGCAAGTCTGCTAAATGAAGTGGGGGAGAGGACCTGAGCTACTAGGGCAATGGATGTGGAATTCTTGTTGGACCTTTTTTTTTTCATATAGATCATGCAGTGTTCTTTGAACACCTCATGTTACCCATCAAGGATCACATAAACTTCTAATGTCTTTTAGCAGAGATTTTGATTGAAGTTGAGAAAAGCTGACAGCTCATTTTTGGGACATGGACACCACATCAATTCAAAATAACACTCTAAAGAAAGCCAATTCTGAAACATTGCAAAAAAAATATTCACTTTGAATTAGTCACATCAAGGGAGCCCATTAATTTTGAATCCCACCAAAACATTAAAATTGTTTGACAGATATTTACTGAGTAATTTAGTAATTTTCATTAATAAGGACAACATATTTACTCATAAAAGGATGGTCATTTCACTACTTCTCTTATACCAAATTCTCCCATGACATTAGCCTCACTGTTTTCATGCCCTTTGAAGAGTAGATGTTCCTCACAGTGGTCATCAGTTCTGATTGGTTTGCAATTCATGGGAGTAAGAATCATTACAATGAGAGAGTAGGCCTTGGGTATGTGACATAGATCACCCAATTCTTGGTCAAAAAGACCTATCAATTTCCCATATTCTCTTCCTGAAAAAAAAGAGAAGATCCACATATTCTCAGACCTGTCTGAGCAAATGCAGTCAACGAACTTAGTATTTCTTTTACTGTCTTTGATCAGATTTCAGTTATCCTGGCTGTGTCAGTGTTTTGGAAAGAGTTCCCACACTAGTTGATTTCTGGAGGAGAAAATGAAAAAGGGGAAAAATCTTAGTCTTAATTCAATAAATAGTTGATGATACAAAAGTCAAATGATTTTTGCATGTCTCCATCTCCATAGCAACTCAGATGTAGTTCAGCATTAGCCTAAAAGATCTATTTTTGTTACATTTATACTGAGTATCTAACATGATAGTAGAAATTCATAAAAGAACCAGGGAGATAAAACATAACATTTCCCTAATTTCATATCAATTCAAGACAAAATTTATATAGAATGCCAACTTTATAGAGAGACAAAGTTTCCTCAATCGATCACTAAGTGATATTACAAACACTTCATCAAGAGTTCTTAAGTATGGGGCTTATAAAGGGAAACACTTTGAGGGGAAGAAGGGAAAGAGATCCATTGCATTGACCAAAGCAAAGGAGGCTGTCTAGAAAAAAGGTGCATTGGCAAAAGGGAAATTATCTTTGAAAAAAAATGTTCATTTGAGGCTCAGAAGTCTCATCTCATACAGCTCTCTTCTTCCTGTCACACCATCTGATGCAGCTCTTTGGTTTGGGTAGAGTCTCTGAGCAATTCTTCTCTTCTCAGGTCATTTGTAAAAATGCTCTTCTCTGCTTATAAGTTCCTACAAAATTGCTGTTAAGATAATGTGAATTTTCCTTTGCCAAGAAACAGGTCAAATAGTGAAAGTTAGATCAACACATGTCTCTACTATTTAAAAAAATGAATTTGGAAACTTTTAGACCAGACAATTGATATTTTTACATTAGTCAATTGTCAGGTTGATCTATGAAATCTCTTCTCAGATATAAATTGAAAATTAGAACCTAATTTTGCTGCTTGGCACTATTCATTCCCCAATTAAGAAGATGAGAAACTGTTAAGGAATTATTAAGAGAAGAAATTTTATTAAATGATGGACTTCAAAATAAAAGCCAATTCATTCAAAAGTTGTTGGATTGGATACAATTGTAACCAAAGTTTCCAGGATGATTATGTGTAGACATAGATATATTATTCAGTGTGTATACACACACACACACACACACACACACACAGGGAACAATCAATTTTGAACATGTGCATATCAAGTAAGTAATTTATAATAGAATGTCTTCAATTTCTAGTCATATTCAAGTTAATAACTGATAGGAAATGTCATCCCTCTTTATGGCATTTAGAAAACAGACTATGAGGCCAATTTTAATGTTATTCTTTTCATTATCACAATACTGAGACAGTTGTGATGTTAACCTCACTAAGCAACAGAATTATATCCTGCTTTCACAAATCTTGGCATCATTTCCCCAACTATCCCTTACCATGGTGAGAAAGTAAAAGTCCTAATTTACAGAGGAACATATAACTAGTAGGAGATATCAAGGCAAAAATAATTGATTAGGTAGTTGTTTGGAAAAATAAAATTCCAGGAGAAATTGCTCAAACCTTGTACAGGCATATCACTATAGTAACTCAGAGGCAGTTCAGCATTTACCTGAAACATCAATTTTGTTGCATTTATACTGAGTACCTAACATAATCCTACAGCCCCTAACATGATCATTAAAGGAGAATCAAACAAATGGGATCATGTTTCCCTAACTTCATATTAATTCAAGGCTAGAGTTATATAGAAAGCCAATTGCATACAGCCAGTCTTAAAGTCAACCAGGAGGGATAGTTCTCCATTCAAGAGGAAATACTATAATTGGAAAATTGAGTCAGGAGAATCCTATCTCAAGTGGTACCAAGAATTGTTCTCTCATTTTTTCCCATGAGAACTTAACCTAGCATTCACAGATACAGGGTTGTTGGCCCCATGGCCTTAATAGCATTCCTCAAGGCCATCCCTAAAGTCAGACCTAAAGAATAATATCAGGAGAAGCTAGGTGGTGCAGTGGATAGAGCCCTGGCCCTGGATTCAAGAAGACCTGAGTTCAAATGCAGCCTCAGACCCATAACACTTACTAGTTGTGTGACCCTGGGCAAGTCACTTAACACCCATTGCCTAAGCAAAAAAAAATAACCAAACAAACCAATAAAAAAGAATAATATCAGATACTGTCCCATAAGTCCCTTAAGCAGCAAATTCCAATCATCAGAGTTGGATTCAGCTCTCAAGGACCACATATGTTAAATAATAACTATGGACTAAAATCTCACGTTGGTTCCAGTAAAAGATTCATGAAAAATGCAGCTTATTTGAGTATAATTAATACTCATCTAAGTGTATGCATTTTCTTCCCTAGGCTTTAAGATGCTCTAAAACAAACAACAAAAATGGGATGGAATGTGCAAATAATAATAACCCCAAATTGTATACAGAAAACGTATTGCACAAAAATTGTCTATAGTAAAATGTGTTCTAATTAACCATTAACATTAACTATGTTCATATGGACATCAAGCATACACTACTGCTCTAAGAAACCCCTGAAACAACAGGAACATCATTTCTGTGACTCTTAAGTAGTTTGCATGCATTTCTACACATTTTCTAACTCCAGGCTAAATAACAAACATAAGTACAATCCTGCCTTTAGGGAACCTACAATCTTTGAGAGGTATGGAGCCTAAATGTGCTTTTTATTATTCTTGAAGCAGGAAGCTCAAGAACAGCCAATCATAGAGAACAGAAGCTTCACCAGGAAAACTGATAGGGAAAGGGGGACCAATCTAGTTACGAAAAATTAATTATTTTGATGCTTAAAAAGGTCATGATGGAGAACTATTTTTTAAAACTGATATAAAAAATCTTCATCATGGCAAAGGCTTCAGTTGCGTTCAGTCAGATAATTAAATCCCAATGTTCTCAACAAGTCCAATTCATCTATAAGAATCATTGCTATAATCCCAAGAGCTCCAGTGGAGATTGAAGAAATTCCAGTGAATTTCAAAATAGGGGAAACTGGTGACTTGAGAGGAAGGTCTCACTGAGGAAGGTGGAAGAGAGGGGTCAATGTCTCTAGGCCAGCTGCAACTCTCCCAGGCTACCTCCCCTTCTCTTCATTCCCGTTACTTCTAACTACATACAGGCCTAGAGGAAAGGCCAGGTCTGACAAAAGCCTCCCCACCAACTGCAAACTCAGCTCTGGGGAAATAAGGGAGCAGGTGGGTGATGAGGAGACTGCATTTGCATCTACTGGGTCCTCCTGTCTTTTTGTGGAGTAGTATGGAGGTGGTGGGGACTGGTCTGTGGTCATGTAGACACTACCGGGAGTTGGTTGTAGCATGACATCTTTCCACCCGCATCCTAGGGCCGTGATTTACCCATGCCTCTGGGGAACACTGTCACATGACTGCTTGGCAGAAGACAATAAGGCTATACCCTCCCATTTCTCCTTAGCCCAGAAAACTGGATTCAGAAGAATTGGTCCCTTTCTGTTTCATGGACTGAGGACCTCCTTCAGTATTTATAAATTCTGTTAGACTTGGGGAAAATTAACACTTATGCTGTGGCAAGCCAAGCTAATATTTGGCCATGTGGGTCATGTCATAACCAGAGAAATTGATAATCTAGGAGGAAGACTGCAGACTGACCTGTTCATTCTTCAACTCCTGTTAGACAAAAAGTGTTTAATGCTAAGCTGTTGCCATGTTGATAATGATGTTGGGTTTAGTGTACAGTAATGAATATGCCACGCAGGAGGTGGAAAGGCTCAGTTGGGAACCTGGCTAGAATCAGATAGGGATAGAGGAGGGAACAGTTGAAGCCCATAGGATACAAATTGTTTAGGAATGCCAGAAAGGAAAGCAGAGGTGTCACTGTTTAGGCTCACAGGCCAGAGAGGCTGATCTAAGAAGAGAGGATATTAAGTCCCTTAGACATCGCTTGACTTTTCAGATAGGTTACATCCCCAAAAACAAAGACAAAAAAGACTAAGAATTATTCATTTGAGCAATACTTCATCAGCTGAGTGTGACAATGTGTGTCTTCACCACAAGTCACAAAGAAGGGAGGTCTAATAACTCCTTTTTTTAAAAAATGAATTTTGTTGATATTTTCATGTTGCCTAAATTTCTACCTGATAACAAATAATTTTGAAAGAAAAGAATAAGAGAAAGAAAACTATTCAGTAAACTGATCAATATATTGAAAAAAGATCTGACATTATATGTACCATACTCCCTGCCACTTCTGCAAAGTAGTTGAGGTTGTTGGGGGAAGGTGATCAATAGCTTTTTAACAGGTCCACTTTCCGTCACTGTCTCTCATTTCCAGGCTGTTTTCATATCCGATGAAATCATCATCATGTATTAAGCTCTCACTATGGCCCAAGTCCCATGCTAAAGATATCAATAAAGGCAAAAACAATACCTGTCCTGAAGGAGCTAACATTCTTGTGGGGAGAAGTCACATATATACAAATAGGCAAGTGAAGCTACTAGCAGAGGTGATGGAAGGTCACCTTGGATGGGAAAGCTCTTGAATCTGGGAGGATGCTGAAAGGCAGAAAGCTGTCTTGCTGCCAAGTCTCCAAGGGGGCCAGGCATTCTAAGGGGCAGAGGACATCAGGGGGAGCACTCTTGGTCTGTGGGTGGACGGGGCAAAGGCATGGAGATTGGCTTTAACGTGAGGAATAGGCAGGAAGGCCAGCATTGGTTGCAGGATTATTGTAAGGCATACACACACACACACACACACACACACACACACACACACACACACACACACACACAGAGGGGAGTGAAATTGAAGATGGGAAAGGCAGGAACGGCCGGGCTGTGAAGACCTTTGAATGACAAATAAGGACTCCATATTTGATCCTGGAGCTAATAGGGAGCCACTGGAGTTTCTCGAGTTAGGAAGAGGTGAAATGGTAAGATTAATCTTATGTGGAGAAAACCTGGTCTTCTTACATCCCTCTTATCTCTTTATCTTGGCTGCTGCCACCTTACCTTAATCTGGGCCTTCAGTCTCCTTGCCCTAAATTTGCCAGAAGTATACTTGATTAAACAACAACAAAAAAAGGCCCCTCCCATTGCCAGAGTTTCCCGAGGCTGGCCTCTGATACCACGCCAGCTGCTGTAGTACCGAAGAGCCTTGTTCTCACCTCAGATCTCTCACAAGAATGCTGGGAGCCTTCAGCTGCTAGCCTTCTGTTCTGTGGCATGTTTACACAGCTGCCTGGCTGACTTGATTTTCTTAGAAGCTCTACTTTCATCTGCGGACTTCTTTGCTCCTGAGCCTTAAGTGAGTCCCCATTGCCTCTGCTGGAAGCCTGAAGTCTTCTGCTTTGTTTTGAAGGCCCTCCCCAGGCAGGTCATGCCCTGGGATGTCGATGGTCACCAGATTGTAACTCAGGATGAGTCTTCTTGACTCCGGGCCCGGGATGCTCTATCCACTCATGCCACCTCACGGCCCAGGTGGAGCATTACCCAGGTGAAAATGTCTAAAAGGCCTCACACACACACACAGACAGACTCAGACTCAGTTACAGACACAGACAGACAGACACACACACACACACACACACAGATTGACAGAGAACACAGATCAATGAATTGGGAAGTTATACATCTACAAACCACCTCAAAAAACAACAGCTTAGAGAATAGAACATGCAATAATAGCATACTTAAAGAACCCCAACTTAGAAAAGAGAAATTGAACTAGCTCCTTCTGACAAAACAAAAACAGAAGCAAAGAAACAAAACAATCCAGGACCGATGTGATAGACAAGGAGATTCTAGCAAATGCTGAAAGAACCATGAGTTTCAAAAGCATAAGACAAACTGCATTGGGGAGGGGGAGGTAAAGAAGGAGTCCTACCAGATTTCTTCCAGGACACAAATACAGTTTTAATATCTAAAGCAGGGAGAGACAAAACAGATAGAGGAAGACTAGTTTCCTGAATGGATACTTAAGGATGTCAAAATTATAATTACCAGTGAGGAAATGACAACCATTCAGGCTCATTCAGTACTTAGGGGAAAATATCAACATAATTGACCCCATAAATAACAAGTAGATAGATACATAGATAGATAGATAGACAGACAGACAAATAGACAGACAGACAGATGGACAGATGGACAGACAGACAGACAGACAGACAGACAGACAGGCAGGCAGACAGACAGACAGACAGACAGACAGACAGACAGACAGACAGACAGACAGACAGACAGATAGATAGATAGATAGATAGATAGATAGATAGATAGATAAAGGGGAGAAGCTTTGGACAAAATCAACACCCATTCCTAAGAAAAAACACTAGAAGGTGCGTTTTTCTTAAAATAATAAGTAGTATCTCTCTAAATGCAAATGTAGTTGTTATCTGTCATGAAGGTAAGCTAGACCTCTTTTCCACAGGATCAGGGATGAAACAAGGATATCCATGATCACTGTGATCCTGCAATATTGTATTAGATATGTTAGCTGTAGCAATGAGAGGAGAAAAGGGAGTGGAATGAATAAGAATAGGCAATGAGAGGGGAAAAACACCAATTTTTACTGATGACAGGATGATATAGAATAAACTAAAAATTGAGTTGAAACCCTGGATGACTTTGATAAAGTTGCAGGATGGAAAACAAACCCACGTACATCATCACTTCTCTAGATCATCAACGAAGCTCAGGAGAGGGAGAGAGACAGAGACAGAGACAGACAGACAGAGATGGAGACAGAGAAATTGAAAATCACTTCAGATAGTATAAAATACTTGGGAGTCTGTCTGCCAAGACAGGCCCAGGAACTCTTTGAAGCCAACGACAAAACAATTTTCAAAGGAACAGAGATGGATCTAAACAACTGGAAAGGTTTTTTTTTTAATTTTAAGGTTTTTAAAATTTTTAATATTTTATTTTCCCCCAATTACATGTAAAAATAATTTTAACATGAGTTTTTTCAAATTTTGAGTTCCAAATCTTCTCCTGCCTCCTTCCTCCCCACCCCCACTCAGAAGGCCAGAAATTTGATGTTATACAAGTAATATATGTTGTCACAATTTATTTAGCTATTACTTTATTGGTGGCTATCTGCTGTTTCCAGTGCTTTGTGGAGCTCACACTCCTGTGTTCACCCTCCCAGACCCATATTTGGACTAGCAGCTTGATTCCTCAAAGTGTGGCTACTGTGCTCCTCAGGCTTCTTAGAGTACTCCTGAATAGCTGGGGAGTGGGGGAGGTTTCTAGTATTATCACTCATGTGTTCCCTTCAGTGTCATTCACCCTGTTAACATCTCCTCAATATCAAATGTGCAGTTGTTATTCTTCCAATATTCATTAATTAACTGGCACCAATTACATTTTACCATTTCTTAATGGGTAGCCATTGAGAAAGGATTCTGTAAGGACAGAAGCACACAACCATTCCCTCCTGAGCAGGGGTCATGTTCTCACCTCTAAATACCCATTTGGTCCCTGGGAAACAATGGGAAACATCTTAATCACTCATGGGTGGGCCAATCCAACAAATACAAATAAAGATTCTTCCAAAATTCATTTTCATATTCAGTGCCATACCAGTCACAATATCAAAGAGCCATTTTATAGATTGGGGGTGGGGGTAGATTTAGCAAAATTTCACTGGAAGAACAACCAATGGAGAATATCAAGAGAATGAATGAATGGGGAGAAAAGTGAAGGAAGGAGACCTAGGAGTGCTAGATTTCAAATTGTATTTCAAATTAAAAAAAAGATAAAAAGAAGCAAGAATCCTCCATACAATCTGATACTGGATAAGAAGTGGAGTAGTGGATCACTGTAATGGATTAGGTAGATAATGTGAAGTAGTAAAATATCTGATAAAGACAGACATCCAAGCTTTGGAAACAAGAATTCAAGATTGTATAAAAACTACCCACCAAATAGAAACTGCTGATAGGTTAAAATTTTGAATATAACAGTAAATATGTTGCTTTAAGAAAATGCTATAAAAATGAAATACATACAAAGATAAAAGAAAGGTCAGGAGTAAAATTGATTATGCAGGAAAAGCAGGGGTAGTCATCGTGATCACAAACAAAGAGAAAGCTCAAACAGATTGGATTTAAAGAAAAAAATAGGAAAACTACACCATGTGTCAGCAACATGACTTCATATTGTTTTAAGCCGTTTAAAGTCACTAGATGGTATAAAATGCCTGAAAATCTACCTGCCCAAACAGACATGGGAACTAGATGATCCTGACCACAAAATATTTTGTATACAAGTTGAGTCAGACCTAAATAAATGAGGTGATATTTATTTTCTGTGGGTAGGGAAAGCCAGTATCCTTTTTCTTTTTTTAAAAATTAATTTATTTTGATTTATCAACAATCAGTTCCATATGTTTTTGAGTTTAAAATTTTTCTCCCCCTCCCTCCCCACCACCTTCCCCAATGTGGCGCACAATCTGATGTAAGCTATACAATTACATTCCAGTTAAACATATTTTTCACATTAGTGATATTATAAGTAATAATTAGAACCAATAGGAAGAACCACCAGAAAGAGGAAACTAAACTCAACAGAAGAACAAAATAGCAAATAGTATGTTTTGATCTGCATTCAAACTCCATAGTGCTTTCTTCTGGTGTGGATAGCATTTTCTATCACAAGGCCTCTGGAGATGTCTTAGATCCTTGTATTGTTGGGAAGTGTTAAGTTTATTAATATTAGTCGTCACACAGGGTGGCTGTTAACTGTGTACAATGTTCTCCTGGTTCTGCTCACTTCACTCAGCATCAGTCTATACAAGTCTTTCCAGGTTTTTCTGAAGTCAGCCTGTTCATCATTTCTTATGGCACAATAGTATTCCATTGCATTCATATACCACAACTTGTTCAGCCATTCCCCAATTGATAGGCATCCTCTCAATTTCCAATTCTTTGCCACCACAAAAAGAGCTGCTATGAATATTTTTGTACATGTAGGTCCTTTTTCAGTTTGTGTGATCTCTTTGGGACATAGCCCTAGAAGTGTTATTGCTGGGTCAAAGGGTATGCACATTTTTATAGCCCTTTGGGCATAGTTCCAAATTGCTTTCCAAAATGGTTGGATCATTTCGCAACTCCACCTACAATGCATTAGTGTTCCAATTTTCCCACATCTTCTCCAACATTTATCATTTTCCTGTTTTGTCATGTTGGATAATCTGATAGGTATGATGGGGTACCTCAGAGTTGTTTTGATTTGCATTTCTCTAATCAATAGTGATTTAGAGCATTTTTCATATGACTATAGATGGCTTTGATTTCTTCATCTGAGAACTGTCTGTTCATATCCTTTGACCATTTATCAATTGGGGAATGACTTGTATTCTTGTAAATTTGATTTAATTTTCTATATATTTTAGAAATGAGGCCCATATCAGAGAGACTGGTTGTAAAAATCCTTTCCCAGTTTTCTACCTTCCTTCTAATCTTGGTTGCATTGGCTTTGATTGTGCAAAAACTTTTCAATTTAATGTCACCAAAGTTACCCATTTGTAATGTTCTGTAACTCCTGTTTGGTCATGAATTCTTCTCTTCTCCATAAATCTGATAGGTAAACTATTCCTTGCCTTCTTGGCTCTCCTTTCTGCCCTTCTCATTCAGGTAGATGTAATATAGAATTTGTATCAAAAGCCAAATTTATTTTCCTCATTGTGCATTTTTAATTGAGCAAAGTTTTTTTTGAGAAATTCCTGACATAATCTATTGTAAAGGGATTTATGATTTTCATATTAATTTATATGGTATGTGTAATGACTACACTAGTAATTCAGATTTTAAGAACTACCATTTTCCCAGATTCTAGGTGCAGGTTAGAGTTATCAACTCTGACAGTGCTTTCATTCCTGTGCCCGGGTACTTTAAGTGAAGCAAATCAAAGATTGTAAAACCTGTTTTCCTTACAGAATTCTGATTCTGAGCCCCACCTAGTCTTCCTAATCCCCAGGATTTAAGAATTGTTGCCATAGTACTAAGAACTTCTGTATTGTCCTACACTCATGGATCTGCCATGAGAAACTGCTCAAGCCCTGGAAATAATTGTGTTGAAATTCACCTCTCTCCTATCCTCACCATCCCCAACCACTCCAGTCAGGAATTCAATTAAAATTCAACTAACAACACTACTCAGGAAATCCAAAAAAAGAAGATAAAGTTTCCTGATATCTGAAGGCCCAAGGCAGAGGAGGATAAGGTTCTGGCCAGATTTACATGATGGACTGGTAAGGTCAGAGGCTCAGGAGTAGGAAGTCAGGGAATAGGTATCTTTCTGACACAGAAGGAAGCAGAAAATGTTTTTCATCCAAGTGGCATTTTAGCAGATCTTTGTCAGAAACAGGGTTTTTTTCTGGGTCTGAACTTTTGTCAGCTCTGCCTTAGCAAAATAAGATGGAAAACAAATGATCAGCAGGATGGAACATCACCTAATGGGACCTGGACATGGTAGAAGGATGTGGCTGTCTTAGATGGCAGTGCTCATTTGACATTTTTATTGGCATACTAAGGAAACTACAATCATCTAGCTTCTCATGGAATATCTGGTTACATCAATTATCATGTTAGTAAGGTGATTGATTTTTAGTAGGAAAGTGTTTTTTTCAGTTTCTAGAAGTATTACTATTCTATCACATGACTGTCCATGTGCCTACAGGTTCATGAAATAAAAGAAGAGGTTTAGTTGGAAGAGAATAAATTGTTTATAAAGGGATTACATGAGAGTACATGGAGTATTACTGTATATCCAGGATATAAAAGATTTTCTGCAGGAAAATGTGTCACCTCCTAGATTTTCCCTCTCTAATAATCAGAGAAGAAACTTCAAAATGAGATAAACCTGATATACTGGTTAAAATAAAGTGGCCAAGTGTTCGTTTTCATGACCTGATTTCTGTCAGGGCCCCCAATCCTCTTTTTGCTACTCTCTTTTCTTATTATTAGAAGATACTTCTTTTTCCAGGGTAAAACCCTAGCAAGCAAGCTGTGCCCTGAGCCTGGCATAACAATAATCCTGTGTGCTCATTCTCTAGCTGAACTGTTCTAAAGCTAAATCACAGGACTGACTGACTGGTCCAAGCTCCAGTAAGCACCAGCAATTACAACATCCCAGCCATGAAGCCCTGATGTAAAGGGACTTTTTGTCACTAGGGTACCTGCCTCACTGTTGTGTTATGCCCCAACATTGTGGCTGCACCACACAGCTTGATTCTTTGTCTAGCCACAATTATATGTATCAAATTTTAATATCACTACTTTGGGCCCCTTCAGCCCCATAGGAAACACTGGCATGCATATATAGTTTCCCTCCTCTGATGGGACAAAGAAGACTGTTTACGTATAACTTCTGTCAACTCTAGCATTTTATTTTATTTTTCAGAGTTGATAAATGTTGTGTAACTTCTGTGAGCTCTTGGTATGGTTAACATTTCAGATGAGAGAAATCACAACAGTTCAGCTAATGGAGAAAGTTTTGGATTCACAACACTGATTGAGTTCATAAACCTAGGAAGTTAAGAAAAAAACAAAAGGTTGAGTTATGAGACCCAAGAAGTTGATCCAGGTGGAGACAAGGCCAAAAAAGTTCTCTTTTTACATCTTTTATTGTGGTCTTGAGTGACTTCTGTGCAATGTGTGCTCCACAGAAAAGAGATATTCAACTTCTATCCTTGCTTTAAAGAGATCTCTGTGGCAGACTAGTCATGGAGCAAATATTTATGCTCTTCTGACATCCAATGGCAGGTCATCTTGACATGAGTCTGAACGACCTCATCTTCAGACATACTTGCTCAATTTGAATTCCCAATGTTTTTCACCCCCTTGTTCCTCTTTGTTGATGGTTTACCTTTTGGTTTCTCATCCTCCTTATTCTTTCAGCACATCTTTTTTCTAAGCACCTTCAACCACTCAGTCCACCAAACTGCCTCCTTCTTAAGACATCCAACACCAGGGACTGGTACAACCTTCTTATTTCTCAGTTTGATTTTACCTGACACGAACATTTAAATATCTCATCATCTCCTTTCTCATCAATTATCACCAACTTTTTAAAGGATTGACTTTGTTAGGGCTTTTCTATTGAGAAATTCTCCAATTTATTTTTACACAGTCAACAACCTCAACCTCCTTGTACTATTTAAATCACCATTTCAGAAAAGGATAGCACGCATGTAAACTTACCCATCTTCTTAAAGAGCTTCAAACTTCATCTCTTCTGAATCCTGGCCAACAACCACAGTCCTGGTTCATTTTTGGAAAATTCTATCTCTGCTTTCATCTCTTCTGCATATTTTCATTGTTTCCCCAGAATAATGGAACACTTTGGAGTGCATGTATTTACTTCATGATTTTTACTTCTTAACCCATTCTTCAAGCCTGAACCTTACCTAACAACTATTGTGCAGAAACGTCTTATAGTTCTCTCTCTTGAAGTTTCTCTCTTCACCTATGTCATTTCCAACTTCCTCTTCACCTGCATAAATAGGCTTTCTTCAGAAGAATTCTAGAGTTTTCTTTCTGTAGATCAATCCCTGTTTTTGGATTGGGTGCAGCCAAAAGGAGAAACTTTCCAGAAGACCTCAAATTCTTCCCTTCTCCTTGCTAGGTTATGAGAAAGGCCATCTTACCTATTGAGTCAAGGATTACACATTATATCTTTCAATTCTCAATTGAATGGGCAGAAAACTAGCTTTTCCTGAGGGCAATTTCTTTTCTCATCTTCCTTCCTTTTTGAAGGCAAAGTTTTTCACAACTCTTCCTCTAAGATTAAGTTTTCTATAACACATTCTATGAAACTGCTTCTGATTTTAACTGTTGTTGCAGTGATTTTGACTCTTGTTCTTGCAGATTTTTGCTTTTGGCATTCTCAGTAGTTGTTGTCTTTCATAGTGAAAAGACCTTTAGCTTCATCCTATGCAGTGACACCCGTAAATGATAGCAGTTCCTTACTTAGTCTTCTTGAACTTCCAGACCAGGTGTGACAGGCTGGAGACCTTTTTTCAAAGTGCACATAGATTTCTGGGTAACAATCTCCACAGCCTTTTCCTAACATATTGTGACCCAATTTGATATTGCACCATCATGAAAGGGAAATCTGTTTGGATAAGCCTCCAAACCCAATTGCAGGTCACCTCAGGTAATTCAGATAGTGTCCCTCTGGCAGTTCCTGTTCTCTCTCCACCCCAGGATCACCTTCAGACTTATGATGAGATTAACTGTCATTTGATTTCTGGTGAGCCTGTGGGTTTGCTTCATGACCTATGAGTCATATAAATCCACATAGAGCCTACCAGCAATATTAGTAGTTGAAATTTTAATAATAATAATAAATTTTTAATAATAATAATAATAAATTTTTTTTAATAATAAATTTTAATAATAGAACTCCTGTGGAGTTCTCATTGCACAAACTTTACTGAACACCCTCATGAAGGCTGTAATTATAAAACCCCTTGCCTTGGGGTCCATCTAAGTCATCTTGTTGATCCACATATTCCAGCCTTTTTCTCATCTTCCTTTGAGCCTTTCATGTTCATCCAAGCCATTTGGGTAAGGAATTTAAATATTTTTCTGTGAGTTGAACTGGTAAGACTTATTCCTCCTAAAACTAAGCTGTGAAAACACTGCCTACTCACCAATTCTAAACCACTATATACTATTTTTATTTCATCTTGAATTTCTTTCTCTAACTTTTAGATGGTAAAAATGGAAAAGGATAAACATTCTTTTGCTGAAACTCTTTAGTGTTTTAGATACACAGTAGTACTCCTGATGCCATGAAATTCATTCAGAAAAGATGTCTTTTTCTCCTGCTGAAGTTCGCTTATGGTTTCATCCTCCTCTGTTAGAGTGACTACCAGCTATGCTGCATCACAAGGAGGAACTCAATGTCAGAAGTTGCCAATCAGACACACTCACCTCACTTTGCTTAGAAATAGGCTAGTATAGATTATTAAAATAGGATAAAAACTTAAATGTCAAGGACAGGTTAATGAAATATGTATAAGGAACAAACTGACTAATTTTTTTTCAGCCAAAGACAGGGTTTATTAGAATATCCACCATATTGGCCAGACTCCTAAGGAATCTGAACATTACTGAGCTATTGGCTAGATTAAAAGAATTTGGCTAAATTTTAAGAATCTGAGCATATTAATGAAGACAAGATGAACCTTATATACAAAAAGGATGTGGGAGGGAAGTAGGAGTGAACAATTGGTTTGAGATGACTGGAGGAGGGGTCTAAGGAGGATCTGGATGACAGTGGCTAGTAAGGTGGGGTGAACAGGACTCCAGGGATCTGGACGACTTGGTCAAGGGGGAAGAGAATCTAGATAGGATTAAAAGTGAGAACTGGCCAGGGGCAATGAGGAAGTAACAGAATAGAATTGGGAGATTGGGTGTAGCCACAATGAAAGGTCAGTTGATAAGATTATAGCCTCACCAGAAATTTGGCCAGGTGGGAAAGTTCAGGGTTTTTACTTTTTGGATCTGCAAAGACATAGTCTTTTCCTTTTGGGAATTGAGATCCTATCTCCATCATTACCCCCTCAAACAAATGGAACCCAAATTCTTTTGTGGTAAGGGATGAAGGTCTTGTTTTCTGAAACTGCTTCCTGCTGGCAAAAGGCATAGGGCTGTCCCTGCCTCGAGTGGGTCCCAAAGACATTGACTGGAACTGAGCACAGGCTGCATTCAGGGGATTATGTGAGGGGGGTATTGGCCGGTACCCAATGTTTGCTACCAATTGTAGGCGAGTGACCTGTAGTCAGGAAGACACAAATCTGACTGAAAAGACTGCAGAGCCCAGATATACAGGGATAAGTAAAAGTGTAAGAGACCCCATTAAAATTAATTACATTTGATCTGCAGGATTACCTGATCTTGTTACTCTAAAGTTTAAGTAACACTTTTGCAGGTAGAAGTTTTCCACCCCTGGGTTCAATAGTTATAAAAATGAATTTGAATATGCCAAAGGCTGAATTTCACTTCAATTGCCACTGAAATTGTCTCCCCCAAATTAAACTGAAGATATTTCTGATTTAATTTTAGTTGTTTGGAAGTATCGAATGACTACACATTCAGGTCAAAACAGCAAGATCTTACACACTAGCTTTTATCTTTTACTGACCACTTGCTCTGATTATAGAAATTTCTCTAAAAGGATAAAGTAGGGACTAGATTTAGGGCCCAAATATGACAGAATAAAACATCCTTAGCTCTGTTTGGATTCAGATAATTCAGTTTTCCAACCATGCAACATCAAATCTACCTCATAGCTAGACTCAGGAATACCCAGGTGGCTAATAGTCCTTTTCAAAAGAACATACTAGGGAAACTGAGCTGGGAGATACAATCTTAGCCTGAGGCTAAAATTCTCCTCTTAACTTTTCCCAAAGTTGACTTCCCACTAATATCACCTTCTATCTGAGTACCTTGTGACATTTCTCTCAGATGGTGGATTATTGATTTTTGATGCATTATTATGATCCATCAGACAGCTCAAAACAATAAACTTTTACCTCAAGCAGCAAGTTTCCATAATCACAGCTTTGGAAAAACTTTTCCAAGATTTAGATCTCAAATTTAAATTTGTCCTGGTGTAAAAAGCCAATCTTTTAGAGATTATTTCTCCCCAAACAAGCTTTTTTGCAACTTTACACATTAAAACAATAACCAACAATAGCCAAATTATTTTTAGCAGAAACCACGTTATGAAAAGTTGCCTGACATAACTGATACAAAAAGTTCACAAATTTTAAACTTGAAATAAACTCATTACCAATCAGGTGGCTTCAGTTTTGTTAAATGCAAATTATACAAATTATTTTACAAGAAATCAACATCTCATCACTAGTAGTTAAAATTACAACTTTAAAAGAGCATACTTACCCAAGTTTGGAGGCTAGCTTCTTTACCTTCAGCACATCCTGCCTGAACCTTTCAGGCAAAGGTTATCCCAAGGCCCAAAGTCATTGCCAGGGTGGGAGGGCCATGCTGTAGAAAGCAATTCAGAGATGGGGGGGTGAAACTCTCTTTGCCTACGAGAAGGATTAACAGATAGCCTCTTAACTCAAAGGAAGGGAGTGATCAGGGTTGTAAGGAGGTGTTTCAAAAGTCCTTACAATCAATCACAAAACTTTCCAAATCTGCTAAGACATTTTTAGTTGTTCTAACTTTTTCCTGTAACCCTCATTAAGGAGGATTCAGGGGTGTAGAGAGAAGGGAGTAAGTAAGCCTAAGGGAGCCAAAAGCACCTGCAGTTTTCCCAATTCCCTAGTGCTCAGAGAGTTGACAGAATTGGGCATACATTTACAGAGAGGGGATTCATCATTGCCTTCTATGCTGAGGAAAGTATACCCAGGTCCATGGCCTTAAATTGAACCAAAGCACCAGGAACCTGAGAGTGTCAAGCCGGGTATGAGACAGCTTCGTAACTATCTGCCTGAAAAGCACCTCCAAGTCTTCCTAGGTGCTTGGAGAGTAACCCCAACTGCAGGGCAAGAATGAAGGGTTAGGGAGGTGGCACGCCTTCCAATCTTGGCTCGAGAAGAGCTTGGGGTTAGGCAGATTCCCCATACAGGTCACCAAAATGTTGAGATTTAGAGGTTTAGGGGTGCTGGGACCACAAAATCACAACATCTGGGTCCTGCCTGAATGAATTCAACCCAAGCTTTCTTTCAGTCAAAGACAGTGTTTATTAGCACATCCTCCACATTTGCAAGACTCTTAAGGAATCTGAACATTACTGAACTACTTTCCTGGATTATAAGAATCTGAGCTCAAACTTCTCATTTTATTCTTTAGTCTGGGATTACTTCCAAACTAGCTGTTTTCTTTAATTTCCCTAAAGCAAAGAACATATTAATCTTGTCCCATATTTTTAAAATCTTTTATAAAATTTGATCCTTATTTTTTCTTAAAAGAAATTCTACAGAGTGTTACCCTAAAACGTACTAAGATCTTTCAGAGGGCAGTGAGTTTCTGGAATTACCCCAAAGTCTCAGTAGTTCTCCCCTGTAATCTTAAAATACTAAATCTTCAAACTCCTTGAAGGGCTGATGTATAAGATCTTCCCTCCTCACAGCCCAAATCAAGGGACAAAGAACTTCCGTAACTTATTGTTCTGGGATTTGATTCAACCCAGACCCGACCTTTTCCTTAAAAAACAAGTCTTGAGGCAAAGATCCAGTTCCTGGGTATTGATCCGAGACATTTTTTGACATAACAAAGATTGTTCTTGAGGATGGAGAGTTTCGGCCCAAACTCTCAAGTCCTTAGCATTAATCGCCCTTCGCTCTCTACCTTCTTTCTGTAGGGATGATAAAAAGGGTCTTTCTTGGGAAAGTCACTTTGGGAGTCTCCCTGGGAGAGGATGCTCTGAGTAGGGATTTTCCCAACCAAGACCCTGACAGCTGTGATACAGGACTCCCCCAGCCAGATGTTCAGGAGTTGGTGCTTCCTTGGATTGGTGATGTATTTCTTCTTCTTTATCTCTATGTCTTTCTGTTAATAGTCTTTGCTTCTAAGATTGTATGATCATATCTAATCACCTTTATATGCATGCATGTTTATGATTATTTCGATTACTAAATCATTTATGAACTAGGAAAAGTGTGAACAGATCATTGTGGGTACAGATCCAAACCTGTGAAACAGATTATAGGTGCTGCAGCCCATAACACCTTACTGTTACAACTGGCATCACAAACAGGATCTATGTCACAATGCCGTTGCTAAAAAAGTTAGGAGAAGTTAAAGTTAGAGAACAGGAAATTCCTGGCTGGGAAGGGCTCCCATATTCCTCCTTTACTAAAGAGTGGGTTAAGAATGCTGGCCCTTATGAGGATTGGGGGAGCCATCTCAAACAAGCTGAACCATTGAATGTCATTAGATGTTTAGAGAACAACCCAAAAGAAAAAGGGAAAGAAATAGGGGGAATAAGTAGAAAAGGATTGGCTTTGTTAACTGCAAGCCCCGTTCCAGAAACTATACCGTAGTTTTCAGCATTTGAAAGGGGATTAGGATAAAGGCCAAACTCCAGTGCAAACTATGAAAATAGAATGTAGAGATTATCAGCCCCATATTCCCCTAACTATGTATTGGAAAAATGGTTCTACAACTGTAGAAAAAACTCTGATTGACACTGAAACAGAGGCCTCCAAAATTTATGGGAACCCTGGAAAATTTAAACAAGGAAAGCCTATGATAATTACAGGATTACGAGGAAAGGAGATAAAAGTCAAGTAAGTTACTATACCCATTAAAATAGGACAATTACCTTCTTGAGATTATACTGTAGTGGTAGTACCCATTCCTGAATACATAATAGATATTTTAAAAGGAATGACTTTGCAGTTACTGGATGGGAAATGGCAATTTGCTGTTAGGAATATACAATGTTAAGGAGACTTCCAAAGCCAGCAAAACCCATGATGACACAGGAAGATTATCCATCAGAAGGAAAAGAAGGCCAAATTGAGCAAGAAATGACAAGCCCTCAAACGAGTCTCAGAAAAAGGGAAAAGGAAGGAAACCCTCTGCTTTGAAAAATACCTTCCTCTCAAAACCTGTGTGAGAAAACTTCTGCTCCAATGAAACAGTACATGACATGAGGCAAGGATTACCTACCAAGAAAATCTTCAGGGCACAAACAACAAACTCCTCGAAGAGATGTCCAGAGGAAAAACGAATGAAGACCCTTCTGCTAATCCCTGATGCAGGGTGATAACCACCATTGCCGAACAGACAAAGTTTCCAGGGAGAAAGCCCCAAGAGGTCCACAAACCACTTTGTGAACTAAAGGGGGAGATCAGCAACTTACAGAAATTCTCCAACATTCCTCAAAAATGCTAGTTGTCAGCACAATGCATTTCAATTGACTGAGAAGAGTTCTCCAAAAGGAAGAAGGTCATTGACATTCAGGGTTTTCCACTCCCTATTTACACCACTCTTGCCCCACCCCCTCCAAAAACATTCAATCGCTATTGAAAAGAAACATCTTAGACATCTTCGATCCCAGCCTGAGCAAATATGGCAAGGCTCAACTCAGAGCAACTGAGCATCCATTTCACACCATGATTCTCCTTTGTCAAAGATCTAACTTGGGAGCAGAGAAAAAGCAAGAATGGCCCTCTAACACACTGTGAAACATTCCTCAAGCTTTCCTCTAAACTAAGAAAGAGCAATAATCCAAACTGTTACCTAAGGCAGCATAAGAAATCCTGACCTTAAAAGCAAACACGAAATAATCTGACTTCCAGCACTTTTCAGGACACTTGTAGGAAATACACAATCCAAGATGTTAAGTTGCTCCTACCTCTCCTCCAAGATAAAACTTCACTCAACTCCTAAGATGTGAAGCCCCCCTCACACACAGTAGAGAATCACATTCAAATTCCAATTCTCTTGGAGAGTCTCAAGTTGCCACAATGCTAGCTACCTAACCAAAAAAAAGTTTGGGACGTCCTAAAGAGAATTTTCAACAAATGTGGCAGAAGTTGTGATTTCTGTCTACAAACAAAATTCAAGGATTAAATGGAAAAACCAACCTAGAAAAGAATTGGCGCTGAGATGTGGGGGCCAAAAGAAAAAGGCCAAGCAGCAATTCTACTTACCAGCTCTAATGGGACCAACCTTGAGTGGGAGCAGCATTGGGGAAAGGTGAGCAAGTCATCCAAAGAGGTCATTAGAAATCTGGATCCAAAAGCCATTGAAAAATGCAAAGGCCTGAAGACAATCCAGTGATAATCCAAAATGGATGTTTCCTCATCAGAAGTAATACCAATTGGATTGCAATGTACCATTACCAACAGGCAGACAAGGAGGAGGTGCACCACAATGTCAAGAAGACTTCCACAAGCAGCAAAAACCATGATGGCACAGGATGATTATCCAGCAGAAAAAAAAAGAAGGTCAAATTTAGCAAGAAATGACAAGCCTTCAAATGAGGCTCAGAAAAACTGAAAAGGAAGGAAACCCTCTACCTTGAAA
>NW_020943388.1:0-254 GCF_900497805.2 Vombatus ursinus | reverse complement strand
AGAATCTAAAGTTTCCACAAAGCTAGCTTGCTGGAAAACCAAAAGTTTGGGACTTCCTAAATAGAATTCTCACCAAATGGGTGAGAAAATATGACTCCCATCTACAAACCAAATTCAAGGAGTAAATGGAAAAACAGAAACTAGAAAATAATGGGCGCAGAGACATGGGGGCCACAAGAAAAATACCAAGCAGCACTTAGACTTACGAGCTTGAATGGGACCAACCTTGAGTTGCATCAGCATTGGGGAAAGGG
>NW_020943387.1:364-2641 GCF_900497805.2 Vombatus ursinus | reverse complement strand
GGGAGAGATCATGGAAATAAAGATACAGTAGAAATATAATTGTCTCTAAAATGAGAGGACATAGGGAATAGACATCCACTGTATTTTTGAACCTAAGTTACTCTACCTCACCAGACATCAGTTTCTTCTGTGAAAAAAAGTGAGGACTAGATGGCTCCTTAGATCTCTTCCATATCTGCATTCATGATACTAAGATCTAAGATACTTTCTTGGTCTAGAGCCTACACAATTTTTCGGTGCAAAAACGTATTTTATATAACGGCTCTATGTTGAGGAGTCATAATTAGTCTTGGTGTCTTTGCTGACATTTTTCTAATTAATTGTGTTCTTTTTTTTTTCCTTCCCCACAGTCATTGTCATGAGAAACCAAGTGAATGGGCAAGAAAAATTCCACAGTGGTCACAGAGTTCCTCCTTTTAGGACTGACAGATCGTACAGAATTGAAAGTGTTTCTCTTTATGCTTTTCTTGGTGATATATGTTATTTCTTTAGTGGGGAATCTTGGCATGATTGTGTTAATTCAAATCACTCCCAAGCTTCACACTCCCATGTACTTTTTCCTCAGTTGTCTCTCGTTTGTTGATGCTTGCTACTGTTCTGTATTTGGACCAAAAATGCTTGTGAATTTCTTTGAGGAGAAGGCAACCATATCATTCGCTGCTTGTGTACTACAATATTTTTTATTTGTGGTCCTTCTTACCACTGAGGGATTTTTCCTAGCAGTAATGGCATATGATCGATATGTGGCGATCGCTAATCCACTGCTTTACATGGCGGTCATGACTAAGAGAGTGTGTACCATGCTGGTCTTTGGATCATGTATAGGGGGAATGATTAATTCACTCACACACACAATTGGCTTAGTCAGGTTATCCTTCTGCGGGCCAAATATCATTAGCCATTTCTTCTGTGATTTGCCCCCACTGCTGAAGCTCTCCTGCTCTGACACTTCCAGAAATGAATTATTGCTCCTGATATTCTCAGGAGTAATTGCCATGATCACCTTCTTGACTGTAATCATCTCTTATATCTTCATTGTTATTGCCATACTCAGGATCCACTCCGCAGCTGGGCGATATAAAGCCTTCTCCACCTGTGCTTCCCACCTGACAGCTGTGACTTTGTTCTATGGCTCCATAAGCTTTAGCTACATTCAGCCAAGCTCCCAATATTCCCTAGAACAAGAAAAAGTGGTTTCTGTGTTTTACACCACGGTAATCCCAATGTTGAACCCATTAATTTATAGCCTAAGAAATAAGGAGGTCAAGGATGCTATGAAAAGGGCAATAGAATTGAAACCATCTTTCTGTTAATGTTATCACAGAAATGCTTTTTCATCCAAAAATAATGTAACAGCCAGTAGAGCTCTTTAAGACAAATAATCACAAGCAATGAGATTTTAGGGCTGGTAGAGACATTACAAAATGGAATCTAAAATGCTAGACCTGGTACATCATCAGAGCTCAACAAGTAGAAATCAATGTAATTTAAAATTTGCAGAACAGAAAATGAAAGCATAAGAGAGAAAGTGATTCATTTATAAGTACATAGTCAGTTGTGGAGTAAAAAATAGAACCCAGATATTCTCTTATCTTATTCTATCTCTTTTAAAAAAAATGGAATCCCAGTTACTTGCCACTCTAACATTTTATGATTTGTTTTTAGCCATTCTATTATAGTATCTATGAAAAGTAATAAAATCTGGGGTTAGAAAATTTCACATAGGATCAATTTAATGTTCTCCAGAAATATAATGGATAGTCTGACCTGGAAGGGACCTTTGAACACAGAAAATAAATTTTGGGTCTTTTGTGTACAACAGAGGTAATCAAGTGCAATCCTTTCATTTTGCAAATGGGTTAAATGACTTTCCCAAGTTAGCACAGTTAAAATAATTGTGAATAGAGCTTAGATATTCTAATTTTTTTTTGTCTGGTACCATTGTATTACATTTTATACTGACCATTGACTTATGCATTAAGATTTCTCTTTTTATTGAAACTGTATATCAAAATCCTTGACTCTGATGTGAGCTATCTGATGTGAAACCTTGCATCAACTTACATAAAGATTAATCTGTAGCAATGTGGTTTTATAGAGATTAAATGAATAAAGAAATTTTGATTTAGTAGTAGGGTATCCCAATGAAACTGATGTAAGGTTATTTTTACTTTGCAAGAACATTTATAAGAAAAAATATAGGGACCTCAATCTAAATAGGACTTCGGAATAAGGGTCAAAAGAATAAGAGGGATAATAAACCTTAGAATTATCAAG
>NW_020943387.1:0-354 GCF_900497805.2 Vombatus ursinus | reverse complement strand
AGATGACAGAAGCAAAGTCTCTCCCTAGATATATCCTCAGGCTTTACTGTTTGGTAGAACCTGTGAAAGCTCTTGGGCTTTGTAAGTAATTCCTTAAAGAATGCTGCCTCATTTCTATGGCATTGTAAAGCTCCGAAGGAATATTCTAGTGAGAGATACTTAAACTTCAATGCCAGGAATTGTTCTTTTGAAATCACTGATAGCATAATATGTTTTCAATCATCATATGACTGATACTTGTTCTCATGTGAAATATACTACATGTGGAATACAGAAATGACATTAAAATGTTGAAATTCTACAGGGCCATATTATTCAAAGACTGTTCAACTAGAATAAAATTACTGGGAGCAG
>NW_020943386.1:0-1288 GCF_900497805.2 Vombatus ursinus | reverse complement strand
GTCAGAGCACCTCAATCTATTCTCATCCAATGTTAGATATTGCCTGTTAACATTGAAGACCATGAAGGACACCAATACAGGCCAGAGTCTAAGGTTCTCCTCCCCACCAGCCCACATGACTCCTTATAAGTCTAGTTACATCCTTTCCCATTAGCCTATAGGTGAAATGATCCATAATGCTCTATAGTCCCCTGTCCCACTATCTTGGCTGTGGCCTGTTTATCACCAGGCATTGGTTTCCACGATATCTCTCTTCCCCTGACTCATCTGTTGCTGTTATTTAGTCATTAAGTCATGACTATATGGACCTTTGTTGGCAAGGTGATGTCTCTCCTTTTTAGTATGCTATCCAGATTTTCAATAGGAGCTTTCTAAGGAACAAGCATTTTATTTTCAATTTCATGGCTACAGTCACCATCTGCAGTGATCTTTGAGTCCCAAAAGATAAAATCTGACATTATATCTCCTTCTTCTCCCTCTATTTACCAGGAAGTGATGGGACCAGTTGCCAAGATCTTAGTTTTTTGGGGGTTTTTTTTTTGGTTTTTTAACGTTAAGCTCCAAGCCAGCTTTTATACTCTCCTCTTTCACCCTCATCAAGAGGTTTCTTGATTTTTCTTCATCTTCTGCCATCAGAGTGGTATCATCTGCTGGACAGTGATTCCTTGATATAAAAAGAGCTTACAGAAGTTGCCCCTTTAGGTGACTCTGTCTATAGCAATGTACCAGCTGTGTGTCAGGTTCTAATCATAACACCAGGGAGGCCCAGCTATGGACTGACTGCCTCCTCTCTCAGGTTAGGGATTGCTTCTGTGGTAGACCACATCCTACCTGGAGTGACTGGGAAATCCCACCCCACCCCATATCTTTGTTTGATGGCAGCTAAAGCTATTCTAATAGTGCAATTTGTTGTCTCTGTGTTTCCCTCTGTATAGCCATTGTGTTGTTCAGGAGAGGGTCAGTGGATAAGTCCCCTGTGGCAATCCATTTACCTTCCACAATGGGGATAGTTCTGGCACCTCTATCTTCAGTCAAACCACCCAATACTCTAAAGAGTCCTCAGGCCTCTCTCAAATGCTAACCAGCTCCTGCTCACTATACATCCACACCCTTTCTTAAAGCCCGCCATTTTGTAACTGTATGGTGCTGGTTACCAGGCAAATTCTGGGACTGGGGTTGGGGCTGGACCAATAGGACCATTTTACTAAATCATTCATGGGAATTTTAGCTTGACTTAAGAAGGACAAAGCTTGTATAAGTACTCTACCCAGGTGTGAGAAAATCTAAG
>NW_020943385.1:0-3568 GCF_900497805.2 Vombatus ursinus | reverse complement strand
GAGAAACTTATTGTGAAAATTTCACCTCAAGCCTAGAATTTTCAAAAAAATAAAGATGACACAGTATAATTTAGGGGAGAACAAATTTTAAAGGGATTAGAAAAAGGATGGGTGGGATTCCATGGATTAGAATTCCATAGGGTAAATTGGCTAGATGTCAAGCACAACAAATTTGAAAAAGTAAAAAACTGTTAATTGCAAGGAAAAGGTTTATTTTCTAAGGAGACTAAAGTAGATGCACAGGTCACCAAGTTCAGATTTTAAAATGACTTTTGCAGAAGTGATGCGATGCAATAGGAAGAATGCTACTTGTTAGTAGCCATACTGACTAGGGCAGCTAGGGCGCTGCAGTGGATAAGTGCTGGTTCTAGAGTTTGGAAAACCTGAGTTGAAATCTGGCCTCATATACTTACTTGCTGTGTGACCCTGGGCAAGTCACTTAACCAGTAAACTGAAATGAAGAAGAAAACGGCAAATTACTCTAATATCTCCATGGGGTCATATATTGATTAAGTGACTGTAAGACAGGTTTGGGAAGTAGTGATGGAAAGAAGCCTTCTCTACAAGAAATGCAGTAACAAAAACATACAGTATCTACACACAGTCCAATCCAATTTTGTTTGGATAATTTGTAATCCAACACTCATTACACAAAGCAAATAAATCACACTCCATAAACCCTTGAGTAAATCCTAATTTGACAGTTTTGTTTTTTATTCCTTCATCTTTTAATCCTCTTTTTCTTCTGCACATGGTGCAGTTTGGCTCCAGTTCATTATCAAAAAACATTCTTTTCAAGATAAGAATTTTTTAGTATTTGGAGGAGTCAAAGCCCTATTCTTGTATTATTGCCAAATCCCTGCAACCAACTGATGAAAGACTCTCCCATCCCAAGGATACTGTGGGAGAGGAAAAAAGGTGGAGAAGTGAGCTCCTCTGCAGTTCAACATTTATTCAGTTTTAGATTATCTTCCTTGTACCCCCTAATTTAAAAAAAATTATTTATAGAAAGAGTAAACTTAAAAAAACCACCTAGATCCCCATTCAAAGCTGGAATTTAGAAAGAAGAATAGCTTTATATAAATGTGTAATCTTTCATTTTAAACTACATCTCCATACCATTGATGCTAATTTTCCTTTTCATTAAATGTACATAGTAACATATTTGATTAACAAATGGAGCTTTGAAAACTGAAAAATCATGTATACATACACATGAATTTAGGGATATATCTCTCTGTCTCTGTCTCTCTCTCTCACACACACACACACACACACACACTTTTTCTTATCTATGTTGTCTATACATTACAAATTACTTTTTTTTTCCCTTTCCTCTCTATCCAAAAACCTCAATCTTTCTTAGCATAGTACAGAATCTGGGGTACATAAGGAGTTTGTCTAAAAGGTGTCTCAGATCTTTCTGATAACGATTTCCCTTTCTCAAAACTGGGTTTAGGGGGTTGGCACATACGGGAAGGGAGAGAGTTGAAAGGAGCAAGTGGTACACACACAAAGATAGCTTGGTTTAATTTATTTATTGGTTACGCTTTCTTCTGTGGTTTTTTGTGTTCTAGGATAAGGTTTTTTTTTGGGTAAAACTTTCCCTTTTTCTTCTTTCCTTCCCCAAGTCTGAGAGTAGAAAATATAACAACAGTGGGGAGTGGTGCTGCATAGCCCTTAGGATTATGCTAGTCCGAAGCCCTCTGAGCACTCCTGTATAGCCAACAGCAGCATGTGGCGTAACTTCTCATAGCTCTCGTAAGCAGGTAGGTCCAGCTGATTAAAACTAGGAAAAGAGATGGGAACACAAATAAAGAAAAGAGAGAATCTTAGAATTTTGAGTGGCTGAACAGAACTATCCTCTCTTCTCCCTTTTCTCTTTCATCCATCTACCTTGGGTTTCTTATTCTTACCAAGTATGAGCTGAAGGTAAGCGGTCTGTGGATCTGTCATCACGGTGAATCTGGAACTTCTGAATACCATTCATTCCTTCAAGTGCTGCAAAGCCCTGAAGAGGTACCTTGGAAGTACCTGTAACAAACTGGAGGAATTTGGCTCGGTCTGCCTGATCAAAAGAGCGAAGAGCTCTCCACAACCACTGAATCTATGAGAAAAAAGCATTTAAGCCCAAGTGTTAAAGGATGTGGGTGGGCAGGCCAATGGGAAGACAGTGGTGAGTGTAAGAAGAAGTACCTTCTGTCTCACACAACTGATGCTCTTAAGTCCTTATCCCCTCTCAAATAAGTGTTTATTCCCTCCTTTTCATCCCAAACCGTTCTTTAATTCCCACTCAGTAAAACAGTGAGTTGGATCACTAAGGTCCTCTCTAGCTCTGATATTCTGACTTTACAGCACTTCTCTAAGGCCTAAAATGGCACACAAGTGGAGAATATGAATTAACATAAGAAAGTCTTACTTGGATGGAATTAGACTGGTACTTGTGATACTCAGTGTTTGATTTTAGGTCATCAATGTCTATTGTGGGAAGTCCTGAGATTAGAAGTTCTAGCTCCTGCTCCGTAAAGATGGATATAAGGCGTTTGGGGATGATTTCATAAAAACCTTCTAGAAAGGCAGCCAGCTGTTTCCGAATTGCTCCTGCAGGAAAGAAGTTATTACTTATGTACTCAAGCAAACCAGTACCCTTTTCACCTCTTGCTACTTTTAATATATGACACTTGTTGTTTGGGTTGCTTTATTATCCCTCTTCTTACAATTTCTTCCAAAATTAATTCACAGATAGTTACTAATACCCTAAAATTATTAATTTTCTTTGTTTAGTTTACATTTACATTTATTTGCAATGGAATGTCATCTGAAGGGATTTTTGTTGTACTACAATTTTCTTAGAAAGAAACTATGAGAATGCTCACTTAAACTTCATTTCAAAGAGGATGAGACCTACAAGAAAGAATAAAAAACTTGCCTGAAGAGTTTACAATCCAATTGAGACATGCAAGATAGACAAAAGAAAGAATGCCTTTTCTTCTACCACCCCTAAGCTGTGGTCTAAAACAATCAGCCTTTCTTGTTTCAGACTAGAATGAAAGCTAATAGCTATTTTTTATATAGTGCTTTAACACATTGCGCTAATTGCTTTTCCATTTTTCCATTCCACTATTTTCCTTTTATCCTCACAATAACCCAAAGATGAAGATGCAATTATTATCCCAATTTTATAGCTGCTGTCTGAGACTATATTTGAATCAATGAGACCCTTAGCTGCCTCTAATTATATCACAATTTAGACTCCACATACCTGTCATTCTCATCTGGCAAACCAAATGTACATATTCCTTTTTGTTCTCCTCAGTTACCAGAATATTAGCTCCATTTGGCTTGAGGTCCCGAACCTCACAGACTCCAAACTCTTGAACCTGAAAATAAGCAACCACGCCACCAAAGGAATTAAAACAATTCAGTTTTACCAAATGAAGCTAGTAGCTTTCTCATCATTATGCTTTCAAAGATTCTCAACTCCAAGCTGGGTAAAGACACTTCAAAACCTCCTCTTCATCTTATAAGAAAAAGCAGAAATTAAATCTCTATCTCTCAGGCCCTTGGG
>NW_020943384.1:0-1066 GCF_900497805.2 Vombatus ursinus | reverse complement strand
GACTCTCTGAGTCAGACATTGGAATTTTCTTGGCAAAGTTCTTGGAGTGGTTTGCCATTTCCTTCTCTAGCTCATTTTGTAGATGAGGAAACTGAGGCAAACAGGGTTAAGTGACTTACCCAGGGTCCCATACCTAGGAAGTATCTGAGGTCAAATTTGATACTTAGGAGCTGCGTGACCCTGGGTAAGTCACTTGACTTGTTTGCCTCAGTTTCTCATCTGTAAAATGAGCTGGAGAAGGAAATGGCAAACCAGTCCATTATCTTTGCCAAGTCTTTTCACAAGGACTTGGACACCACTAAACAACCTCCCAGAATTGTTGTGAGGGGAAATGAGATAATAATTGAAAAGTGGCACAGTGCCTGTCACAAAGTAAGAGTTGTCTCTCATTAAATGTTATCTCTTATGATTAGGGCAAAACAACACATGTGCCCTGTTTTTTCCTTTATCTTACAGAAGGAAATACCCTTAAAAATTGGAGCTATTCTATTTTGCGTGCTATATCATAGGTGATCACAGCCAGAAAGGTCATTGTTATTGTAGGATACATTAGAAGAGGCCTAGAGTCTAGAAGGACAGAGTTAATGGTCAGTTCAAATCTGGAGTAGTGTGTTCTAGATGCCACATTTTAGGAACCCCATAGATGAGATTGATGTACATCCAGAAGATTGCAACCAGGTTCATGCCATAGAAGGAGAAGGGATGACTTGGGGGGAGGTGGATGGAGGAAATGATAATTATCTCCAAGTATTTGAAGAATCACCGATTTCTTGGTCAGGTATTGATTGGACTAGATGGGCTCTGGAGTTTCCTAACTGAGATTCTGTGGTTCTGTTAACTAAAGATATAATTTTGAGACCAATTTAGTGCACACTAAGTAGGAGTTTTCGTAGTGGTGTCAACATGAATGACTTCACTCGATATTGAGTCTCATTGGCTGGCATGACATTACTCTGAAAATATGGTTAACTTGTTTTTTCAAGTTAAATAAATAAATGGATAAATTATCTATAAAAATTAACGAATAAATATCTACTCTCTGGTCATGAATTTCTAAAAGTTATAA
>NW_020943383.1:516-22988 GCF_900497805.2 Vombatus ursinus | reverse complement strand
TGGAAGAAGGTGCTGAGAAAAGGGTGTCCGATTCTAAAGGGATGAAGCGGTTCACTGAGTAACCAAATTCCTTGAAAAACTACTCTGAATCCACTGAACTCTCTGCTCTCTCCTTCACGCCTATAAAATTGTTCTCTCTAAAGTTATCAGTGAATTCTAAGTGGCCCAATCTGGTGGCCTTTTCTCTGTACTGGACATTGTTGACCATTCTCTCCTCCTGGATTCTCACTCCTCTGCAGGTTTTCTCTACTTCTTCACTGCCTACTTGTCAGACCCCACCTTTCCAGTCTTCTCTGACAGCCCATGGACCACATGCAACCCAACAGTGCAGGTTCCCCAAGGCTCCATCCTGGGTCCTTACCTCTTCTCCTTCTTGGATTAACTTAATTATCATCATTATACAAATGACTCTGTGATCTAGGAACCTCAATCCCTCCTCCGTACTTCAGTCCCATCACCCATTCCCTTTCGGAAATTGCCAACTCATTGTCTCAAAGACCACTTAACCCAACCTGCTCAAACCTAAACACAACTTTTCTTTTGCCCTGCACCTTCCCTCTCTCACTAACTTCCCTCTTTCTATAGAAGGCACCACCGTCTTTCAGCCTCCCAGCTCCACAAGGTTGTCATTATCCTGCACTCCTCTCCCTCATAGCACATATACAACAAGCTGCCAAATCTCACCTCGGCTACCTTCACTCCATCTCTCATTATGATCATTTGGGGATGTATTTATGATCCTTAAAGACAATTTACACCAAGCTAGTTTTGATAAATTCCAGTTTTAAGGATTCAGCTTTGATTTTAGGTTGAATAAGAGATATCTGTAAGTTTGGATGAGGCGTGCACCACCTGTAGCCCACAGCCTGTCAAAGAGGCCTGGAGCCCAGCTGTTGTGCAGGCCTGTTTTACATTCTCTACGTTGTTGGAGGGCCTCCCAAAATCCTTTGGCTGGTGCAAGCAGCCCTATGTTGTGCAGGCCTGCCCTAAGGGAAGTTCCCATAAGTCAGTTTTGCTGAGGGATTTGCATCCTTTGGCAGGCTGCAAGCAGCATGCCGGCAGTAAGGGGCCCTCAATGTTGTGCAGGTCTGGTTTAGATCTTTCCGACTAATTTACCTTGTAAAAGTTTAGTGATTAGCTTTGTAACATCAGAATACATTTTAAGCTGTTTATAAAGAAAGAGAAATACTTTTAGGCAGGAATGTTTAAGTAAAAAAATATGTTATTTACATGTTAAAAGAAAGATCTTTTGTGTGATTTTTAGAAGGCCTGATAAATTTTATTTCTAAGCCAATTTATTGCAGTAATTTGATGGGATTGATAATAGTTGTGTCCAGATCTACTGTGATTCGGGGGACTTTATTGAGAAGAAAGCTTTTTCGGGACCCTGAATATTCTTTTGGAGTTTCAGTCTTAGGTCTGTTGTGTCCTTGGATTGACCTTAATTGGGAGCTTTAAGAAAAACATCAGCAGTCAGCGGCCCGATTGACCTTAATTGGGAGCTTTAAGAAAAACATCAGCAGTCAGCGGCCCAATGGAAGCAACATCTGAGATCTAAGACTAGTGAATATCTGTCCCTGGGTATAAGGTCAGGAGCTTGCCTTGGGAAGGCTAAGCTTAGGTGGAGAGTTTGTGAGAATGTGGGGAGATGACAGCAGTAACCAGGTAACTGGACCAGAAATTTGTAAAGCAAAGCCAAGATGATTGAGTTCTCCAGTGGGGGCAGCTTTCCCACTCGTGCAGAATCACACTGCTGAGGGAAGGAGCAGAGAAAAGTCGAGATGGGGCAAAAGTTGATTGGTCAATTGCTGGGGATCATGGCTGATCTGATACAGTAACACTTTTCTCCAGTTTTAGGGTTAGGGGTTCTGCATGATAGGTTGGAGGGGGGGGTTGGGCTATAACATGATGTGACCTATTTTGGTTTACTTGCATTGCATGCACTAATGGTAGAGTAAAAACATACGTGTCTACAAAATAGAGCGATTAACATGCAGTAGCTAGCAAGTAAAGTGTATTCTGAGAGGGGAAAATTATCTGTGATCACTGAAAAGAGAGCAAACAAAAAGAAAAGATTTAGTTTATTTCCTGAGAGGTAGAAAGTCTCATTTAGATAAAACATGAAGAGGATCCGGAAGAGCTATGGATCACGATCTGGTCTGAACTGAGTGGTATGAGACTGTTTCCAGCCGAGCGAAGGCGATACCTGTCACACTGAGGGCTTGAGGTGGCTCTGGGTAGGATGTCTCATAGCCGAAACCTCTCACGCCATTGCTTTACGATTGCTTTCATTTGTCTACAGCATATATTCCTTAATTATAATATTTAGTTACATAGAAATAAGAGTAACTACAATGGAGAAAGGAGAGTTTCTTCATTGACTAAAAAAGTAGTATTTTATTAACTCGGGTTAAAGTTTGAACTCATTCATAAGAAAGCCATTGCCAAGTTTCCTTAGGAGACGTCAATTATCTAAACATTCCCCTGGGATGATAGATGTAGGTCCCAATCTGATAGAATACTGATTTAATAGTTGTCCCACCCTAGAAGCACCCAATGTGCCCACCCCCCTAACATTAGCAATGATCCCAAGATACGCTCCCCTTGCTTCAGAAGTACCTAGCCTAGCCTCAAGCCAAGTGACCTGCCTTGTCAGAGCTTTGTCACTTTCCAACACTTGCAAGTTTCTCACTCTCTCTTTTAAAGATTTTATAATACAAATGAAAATGTTGGAAATGACTTTTTGGAAATGGCTCACCAAGCAACTAAAACTGCAGCTTTAACTTCTCAAACTCCTGAGGTACAAATCGCATAAGCATGGCCTTACTAATATATCCATCTGACTCTGAAGGCCTGCCTGACCCTCCTGGCCTAACAAGAGAAGAGATAGCCACTGCCCAGAACAGAATGCTTATCACGAAGCAAGATTAGCTTCAAGAGGAGGGATGTAAATTTGATAAGACTATGGGACTATGGGTCAGCCCAAATGGACTTACAGTGCTCCCTAAGAACTTATCCCTCCCCATGATAGAACACCTTCATTCATTCAGCCATTGGAGATCTGACAACATAGTGGAGCTAACTCGAAAATATTGGTGGGGGAGTTTTCACAGAGCGGCTGTCCCTGTCTATGAGATGTATCCCAGCTTCCTCAAACACAATGCATCCAAGCCTCTGAGGCCTGCCTGTGGCCAGTTTCCTCTCCCAGATGCACCCTTTGAAACCTGGCCAATTGAATTTATTCAATTGCCACTTGCCTTTGGATACAAATATGCTTTGGTTATGGCCTGTATGTTTTCTCGGTGGATGGAAGTGTTTTCCTCTCATCCTGCCACATGCTCTGGGGTAGCAAAAATTCTCTTAGAAATAAATCATTCCATTAGGGGGGTTCCTAAAGAGACACATAGTGATAGAGGTACCCATTTCACTGGCTAAGCTGCTTTCACCCTGGCCAATTACTCACCGATTACACCTCCACTGTGCCTATCACCCCCAGTCATCAGGAATGGTTGAAAGAGTTAATGGGATATTTAAAACCTCCCTTGCTAAATTCTCTGAGAAACTAGGCATCCCCTGGCCCAAAGCCCTTCCTTTCGCCCTGCTAAGCCATAGGTCCAGACCATTTGGTTCCCACAAGCTCAGTCCCAATGAGATAGTAACAGGACACCCAATGCCACTGAACCTGGGGGTGGAAAGCATAGCAGCCAAAGGCTGGGACAGTTGTCTGACTTGTCACAAATGTCTGAGGACTGCTGAGGTGGATGTTTGTGCCTGGGAAAGGTTATGAGGATGACTCAGGACACAGCCTAGGTAGGATCCTCCTGACTTTATTTCCCCATTGTGTTATTTCCTTTCTGGAAAAATAAAATTCCCACCTAGATAATCCTTAACACCCTGTAACTACACGATTATCTGTCAGATATGACTCATGCCTGGAATCAAACAGAGCTAAGGAATTTTCCCCCTGTTATATGATAACTATGTCCCTCTTTTTTCTTTTATAGCAAATTTTTATACTGAAGAATTTTTTTCACAATCATGTTTCAAATGAATGTTCCTCATCAGCCTTCGAGGGTCATTCCAACCTTTATGGCCAAAAGGAGGGAATGAGAAGGGAATTATAATTTTCATATTAATTGATATGATATGTGTAATGAATATACTAATAATTTAGTTTTCTCAAGAGCTGCCTCTCTGACTCAGGAGTCAGAGATCACAATGCAGATTAAACTGATTAATGAGAATTCTGACAATGCTCGCAATCACTGGGTCTTAGTGAAGAGAATCAAAGATTGTAGAGCTTATTCCTCTGACAGAACTCTGGTTCTGTGCTCTAGGGGAGGTGGCCATGATGGGCAAAGCCTTGACTCTGGAATTGTTGTATTGTGGAACTTGTGGGTTTCTTGTGGGAAACCACTAAATGCTGGTTAGTAATCCACCCTCGCCCCTCCTTCCCTACTCGTGATTTAAGTGTATATATATTCTGTGCTTTTACGTTAGCTAGGAGAACATTCCTCACTCTGAAACGGCTTAATTAAACTAACTGATTACTGGCACTCCCATCTCTAGGCCTGCTCTGTGCAGCTCCAAGCATCCTCAGGTTAGAGACTGACTCAGTAAAAATCCTGTTAACAAGTCCACCTTCCAACCACTGATTCCAAAGAGGCTGAAGTTGCTCAGCTCTATGAAAACCTAAAACATCTTCTAGGGGAAAAAAAGCCAGAGGTGGACAAGTCCTAGACAATCGCCTGGCGCTGGCTGAGGCTTGGATCGTAAGCTTCTCATTGTAAAATTCAGGCTCAAATTGAAGAGAATAAGTAAAACCATCGGACCCTATAGGCATGACCTAAATAACATTGCTTATGGATATGAAGTGGAAATGAAGAACAGATTAGATCTGGTAGATAGAACGCCTGGACTATGGACATATGTTCGCAATATTGTACAGAAAGCAGCAACAGAAACTATGCCAAAGAAAAAGAAAAGGAAGAAAGCAAAATGGTGTCTGGTGAGGCCTTACAAATAGCTGAGGAAAGAAGGAAATGGAAAAGTAAAAGAGAAAGGGAAAGATATTCATACTCTGCAGTATGAATTCTCTGATGATGAGTAAGAGTGGAACGTTTTGGGAAAGTCTTTCCATGTTGGTTATATTCAAAAGATTTTCCTCCAGTGTTAATTCTCATATATCTAGTAAGGTGAGAGTGTACATGAAAAGCTTTAGAATGTGGTAGACGCTTATCGGGTTTCTGTCCAGTGTGGATTCTCAGATGTGGGGTAAGACTTAGGCTGCATCTGAAAATCTACATTGACTACATTCATAGAGTTTCTCTCCAGTATGGATTCTCTGATGTCCAGTAAAACTGTAGCTACTTCTGAAACTCTTTCCACATTGATTACATTCATAATGTTTCTTGACAGTGTGGATAATCTCATGGTTAGCAAGATCAGCCCTCTCTTCACCATATGGAGAGCTGTCATTTCATGAGATTATTTTCAGCTTTGTACTCATCTCCTTCATATCAAACCTCGTCTCTGCACCTGATGGACACACACACACACACACACACACACACATATCCTCTTCCTTCTATTGGCAGAAAGTAAACTGATTGACAATTAGTTACCCCAACCAAAAAGAAGAGTCTTCAAAATGAAGGAGGCGGAATCAATCATTTGAAAATACTATTAGGTTTCACTAATAGGATGGTTTAATAGATAGTTCCACACACAATCACCCTGGAACCTCACAACAAACTCAAGACACAGGCAGAGTGAGGATTCTCATTATAATTTACAAGTCAGGCTGTGAGCTCTGAACAGCTGAGTGACCTGGCCTAAATCTCAGTAGCTGAGACTCAAACTCAGACCCAGTCACGATGCTCTGTCGGCTGCACTAGCCAGAAGTTCTTCATTTCACATTTTTCACATTTAATCCTTTCTTCCAATTCATTCTGTCGATGACGATTTTATTCTGTTGTGTTCAAGTCATCATTCTACTGCTCTGCAGGGATCAGTTTTCATGCTCTATCACATGGTCATTCATTTGAAATTTCATGAAAACCTGAGAAATAAATTGACCCTTTTCACTTGTATTGTCATAATTAGACTCATCTTTTCTTATAATTTATTCTGATGCGTAGACATCATGGCATTGTCCCTTCTGCAGCCTCTGATACTGTCCATCATCCACCTTTCCTTGATACTTTCTTCTCTTCCCTCTGAGTTTTTAGGACACTACTCTCTCCTGAGCCCTACTCCTCACTAAACTTGTTATCTTTTCCCCAGCGCTCGCATATCCTTGCTTCGTATTACTATCTAGAGCACAACGCTCCCAATCATTCAGGGGCAAAACCTAGGTGCCATTCACTGCTCCTTGTCTCTCACGCACCCCTCCCCTCCCCCATTCAGTCTATTGCAAAGTCCTTGTTGACTGTGCCTTTGTAACCTCTCTCAAATACACCCCTTTCTCGCCCAACATTGCTCCTTTCTTGGTCGGGAGCCCCACTAACCTGACATCTCAGGTATTCCAAGAAGTGGCTGGTTGGGCTCATTCCCTCAAGTCTCTCCCCAGGCCACTCAATCCTCCAAGCACCTGTCAAATTCATTTTCCTAAAGCTTTTGCCTGACTGTGTCACTCCCTAGTACACTAAAACCCCCTGTGGCTCCTTGTAACCAAGATCAAAGATTAAATCTTCTGTTGGGCGGTTAGGGCCCTTCATCATCTGCCCCTCTTCTACCTTTCTCTTCTTCTTTCATCTTGCTCCCCTTCCACATGTGCTAGACTCCAGTGGGGCAGAGGCCTCCTTTCTGTTCCATGAATGGGACACTCCATCCTCCAACACCATTGGATTTCCTTGGCTGGCGCTCATGCCTAGAATGCTCACCCGGGCTTTTCTGAAGTATGGGCTCAAACCAGACCTGTTACAATAAACCTTTTCCAGACCTTCTTGCCTCCCTTGTCTTGACAGGTTCCAACTTATTCAGTAAATAGCAGGTTTTCAAAGTTGTGACCATGTTGTCCTTCCCACCAGACTGTGGGCTCCTTGAGAACAGGGGATGTGCCTTGTATCTCCTTATATCCCTGGTGCTTAGCAAAGGGCCTGGCACATAGTAGGCACTTAATAAATGCATGTTGACTTAAAAAAGAGCTCGTATTAAATAGCTTCAGCACTTTTTAGATAGTAGCAGGAGAGTTCCAAGCTCCAAAGTTCCCAACAAAGACTTCTAATAGGATCGCAGAATTATCACTGGAAGGGAACTGAAAGGCCATGAAATCCAAACCCCTCATTTTGCAGATGAGGAAACTGAGGCTCAGAGGTTCAGTGACTTGCCCAAGATCTCACTTCCCCAAAGTATCTGAAAAGAAAGACACAAGGTTTCCCACACAGGAGGGGCAGCCTCGGGAAGAACGGGCTTCCCTTCACTGCCTGGCTTCAAGGAACAATAAGATCAGTTTTCAGAGATTTTGCAGACAAAATTCACGTCCAGGTTGAGATTACATTGGATGATGCCTGAGATTCATCCCCAGCCTCAGATTCAGGACCATCGGCTCAGTCCTTGACCTGAAGCTGCCTAGAAGCAGAAGGAGACAGCTTCAGGGGCCACAGAGGAAACTCCCAGCTCCCTACCCCACAACACAAAGACCTCTCATAGCAAAACCAGGCAACAGGAGGACCTGGAGGTCAGCACTTTGGCCTTTCTAAGAACTGATAAATGCCTGAAACTCTGCAGACTAGGGAGGGAATGCAGACACTCCTTTGACGGCAAATTCAGAGTTCCCAGAGGAAGTAGTCCTTACCCAGGGAGAGCAAGGTCTGAGCATTCTCCAGCATGACATTCTTGCACAGCTCTTTCTGGGCACGGTCCAACAGACCCCAGTCCTCCAGGCTGAAGTCCACAGCCATATCCTTGAATGTCACCAGCTTCTAAAGCATCAACACCCATAGGACTTAGAGTTGAAACACACTTTGTAATTGATCTAGTCCAATGGTCATCAATTTACAGAAGGAAACGGAAGCATAGAGGGGGGATTTGCCCAAAGGTCACACCCTTCATGAGATTCAGAGCCAACACTGGAAACCACAGTTGTGCAAAATCCAATGTAATGTTGAGAAAAGCATTATATATTTTCAGTTGGAATAAAGTGGAGAAATATCTTCTTAGGAGATGGTATTCCCTATGGAGCCAAGAAAGTTATGTGTCTTTAGGATTCCTATTAGGAAAAAGTCATAAAATACATTAATAAGTGAAAAGCCATAAAAATTTAAACTCCGTGAAAGGTGGAAGCCTGAATATGGTGATCTGTTTAAAAATTGTAACTTAGATACAAAATTATATTTTAGACACTGAGTCAAAACTTAAGTCAAAATACTGTGACCTATGCAAACCATAACAAGAATATTGTGAACCATACGGGACTGGTACATGATCCATACACAAACTTATATTTGGGCATAATATTGGCTTACTTCCCAAGCTCATAACAAAGCAGAAAACCAAAAATATCATTAATCAGTAGCGATGCACTCTCCAGCCCCTCCTCCCTCTATTTTCTATAATTACCACGGGGATTTTTGGTTTCTTTAGCAGAGATCAATAGAACCATCTGGCAGCCACCCCAGATCGCCCCTGTTTTGTAAATATTCATAATGATCTATTAAACTACTACCTATAATCAACCTGGAGCCCTCTGGCCTCTTCATTTGGTATCAAAAGAACACCCCATGGTTATGGTGAAGGTACCGGGTTCCCCAGCCAGGGGAATTCCAAATCTTACAATTGGCATAGTTGGGCAGGATACCAAAGGAATGCCAAAGCAGTAGGGGATAATCTGGGGAGGGGGGAATCCCTGGATGGCCTCCATGTTGGGGCAGGGTGGCCTGTGTTGGACCACAGTGTAAGTATGGGGATGCCCTGCACATGCCAAAAGGCCTAGTGTCCCTTCCGATGGAATTATGTCCCATCATGTTGGGACAAGAAGGGAAGAAAGAAGTGGTAGTCTCCTCCTCACAGCATTAAAAAAAAAAGCCATTACCAAGTTCCTAGACTCAGGGGCTGAGAATAAAAAGGAATTCCAGTTAGAAGAAACACGTAGAAATGCTGGTTTGCTGGTGAGCTAGGTTGCAGGGAATTAAGTATGCAGATGGGAAATCAACAAGGCGTGTAATGGTGAGAGAGTCTCTTTCTCTTTCTCTCCTTCAATCCCTGGCTGACTCCAGCAGCCTGCGTGGGTGAAGAGAAGAGAGAGAGATAAATATATGTTTAGTGAAATGAAGACTGTTTGAGTAGGATCAGAATCTGAAAGAAACAAAACGTGTTTTTTATTTGATTTGACTTATTTAGTATTTTATCTTCCCCCAGTTACATGTAAAAACAATTTTTAACATTTGTTTTTAAACCTTTGAGTTCCTAATTCTCTCCCTTCCTGCCTTACCACCCTCCCCCATTGAGAAAGCAAGCAATTTGATATAGATTACACATGTGTAACCATGCAAAACATTTCCATAAAAGTCATGTTGTGAAAGAAAACAAGCAAAAAAAAAATACCTCAACAAAAATAAAGAAAAAAAATTTTTTAAAAGTATGCCTCAATCTATATTCAGACACCATCAGTTCTTTCTCTGGGGAAGGATAGCATTTTTCATCATAAGTCCTTCAGGTTTGTCTTGGATCGTTTTATTGAGAGAATAGCTATGTCATTCACAGTTGATCATCTTACAACTTTGCTGTTACTTTGTACCCTGTACATTTCACTTTGCATCAGCCCATGCAAGTCTTTCCAGGTTTTTCTGAGAGCATCCTGCTCATCACTTCTTACAGTACAATAGTGTCCCATCATAATGACATACCATAACTTGTTCAGCCATTCCCCAATTGATAGGCATCCCTTCAATTTTTTTTTTTAGGCAATTAAGATTAAGTGACTTGCCCAGGGTCACACAGCTAGTAAGTGTCAAGTGTTTGGTCTGAGGCTGGATTTGAACTCAGGTCCTCCTGACTTCAGGGGGACTATCCACTGCGCCACCCAGCTGCCCCAATTCCCTCAATTTCTAATTCTTTACCCCAGAAAAGAGCTGCTATAAATATTTTTGTACATATAAGTCCTTTTCCTTTTTGTTTTCTATCTCTTTTGGGATACAGACCTACTAGTGGTATTGCTAGGTCACAGGGTATATATAATTTTATAGCCCTTTGGGCATAGTTCCAAATTGTTCTAGAGAATGATTGAATCACTTTACAACTCTGCCAATAGTGCATTCATGTCTCATTTTTCCCACATCCCCTCCAACATTTGTCATTTACCTTTTCTGTCTTACTAGCCAATCTAATAGATATGAGATAGTACCTCAGAATTGTTTTAATTCACATTTCTCCAATCAATAGTGAATAAGAATGCTTTTTCATATGGCTATAGCTTTGATTACTTCAGCTGAAAACTGATTATAGTTTTAGATCATTTATCAATTGAGGAATGGCTCTTATTTTTGTAAATTTGACTCAGTTCTCTATGTTTAAGAAATGAGACTTTTAATTGCAAAATTGTTTTTTTTTGCAGTTACAATTGCTGTTATTTCCCTCCATCCAATTCACCCCACTCCCGTTTGTTCAATTTTATCTCTCCTTTCACCCTGTCCCTCCTCAAAAGTGTTTTGCTACTGACCACCACTTCCACCAATCTGCCCTCCCTTCTATCACCACCACCCACTTCTCTTATCCTCTTCCCCTCCTCCTTTCCTGTAGGGTAAGATAGATTTCTATACCCAATTGCACGTGTATGTTATTTCCTCTTTGAGCCAATTTTGATGAAAGTAAAGTTCACTCACTCTCCCTCATCTCCCCTCTCTTCCCTTCCACTGTAAAAACTTTCTTGCCTCTTTTATGTGAGATAATTTACCCCATTTTAACTCTCCCTTTCTCTTTCTCCAAGTACATTCCTCTCTCACCCCTTAATTTTATTTTTTATTTAGCATCCCTTCATATTCAACTCACACCTCTGCCCTCTGTCTACATATACTCCTAATTACCCTAATAATGGTCTTATGAGTTACAAATATCATCTTTGCATGTAGGAATGTAAACAGTTTAAACTTATTAAGTCCCTTATGATTTCTTTTTCCTATTTACCTTTTTATGCTTCCCTTGAGTCTTGTATTTGAAAGTAAATTTTCTATGCAACTCTAGAGTTTTCATCAAGGATGCTTGAACGTCCTCTATCTTATTGAACATACATTTTTTCTCCTGAAGGATTATACTCAGTTTTGTTGGGTACGTGATTCTTGGTTGTAATCCTAGTTCCTTTGCCATCTGGAATATCATATTACAAGCTCTCTGATCTTTTAATATAGAAGCAGCTAAATCTTGTGTTATCCTGACAGTGGCTTCACCATACTTGAATTGTTTCTTTCTGGCTGCTTGCAATATTTTCTCCTTGACCTAGCAACTCTGGAATTTGGCTATAATATTTCTGGCAGTTTTCATTTTGGGATCTCTTTCAGGAGGTGATTGGTGGATTCTTTCAATTTCTATTTTACCCTCTGGTTCTAGAGTATTAGGGCAGTTTTCCTTGTTAATACTTTGAAAGATAATGTCTAGGGTTTTTTTTTCCATCATGGCTTTCAAGTGTTCCAATAATTTTAAAATTCTCTCTCCTGGATCCATTTTCCAAGTCAGTTGTTTTTCCAATGAGATATTCCTCTTTTTTTTTTCATTCTTTTGGTTTTGTTTTATTGCTTCTTGATTTCTTTGTCTTTTGGTAAGAGGAAGTTACAACTAAAACAATTTGACTATAACTTATGAAAGTTGTAAGATTGTTAACTAAGTTATTTGGGGTTATTGTTTAATGTTAAAACCTAAAATTGGTAATTGACTACTGTGTATGAAAAGGAGGGGATGACGTGAAAGCCTTCTCTAGATTGGTTGTGTTCATTCAAAGCAGTCCTCCTTGGGGTATGAGGTTGGGCAGCAGGGTTAGTGCATTCCACCTTGGAGGAGGGAATGTTGAAGAACATGGCCCACACCAGCTCTAATTGTAGATGGGGTGGATACCCAAACATCCCTCCCTTAGGAAGACAGCTAAGGTCGCCTCCAATGTAGGGCTATAGGGGTGACCCCTATAGGGAGCTCCATGTGCCAATTACCATATACTTAGGACCTAAAAATAAACAAACCATATCAGCTCTGGGAGAGCTACAGAATGTACAATGTTATAAGGGAACCGCAATGACATCCTGGCAAGTGCATAGCTATAAAAGGATATGAAGGAAATCCAGTTAGGGCAAAACAAACTAAATTGAGACTAAAAATAGGGGATTTGCCACCCAAAGAGTATATGGTTTACATCACTCTGGAGGAAGAATCTATCATGGGGTGGGTAGGCAGAGCCATCAGGATCAGCTCCTTCTCTAAGGTCCCTCTCAATTCCCCTTATTTGTAAACTTGCCAGGTCCCTGGGAAATATCTGTGTGGGCAAGGTCATCAGTCTTGGGAAAAGAGTTTGTTTGGGTTATGGAATTACTAAAAAATGAACTTGGCTTGCTGAGAATTTGCAAGTTTATGTATAATATAGAAATAAGTTCTAGTAATTAGTTATTACACCAGGGAAAATGTAAATTTGAGAAGAAAAGAAAAATAATTGAAAGATGTTAAGTGAAATCTCTTACGTATGCGAGTCCTGGTAAATTTTTATTGCTTGTTGCAACTCCATGAGAGTAAAAAATAATTGTATCTAGTCCTAAGCTGTGATTAGTGAAACTTGCCATTTGAGCTAAAAGTTCTTGGCACTATAACTGATTTTATTTTGAGTTTTGAATTTAGGTATAGATGTCTGATGAATCAGTAATTCACCATTCTAGAGAAATGCCATAAGCTACTCAGAGGGAATGTAAGCCTGAACTGTTAACAGATGGACATTTGCACCTGGGAAAAGCTGAGAGGACAACATTGGCATCAGCCAAAGGTGGGATCCTCCTGGCTCAGTTTCCCCACTGTGTTCCTTTGAACGGGAATGTTTCTTACCTGGCTATTCCTGAATCTGGCTATGAGGTGGAATTCTTACTGCATGGTTGATTGCCAAACTGTGACTCTTACCTGAAATCAAACAGAGCTAAGGATGCTTTATCTTGTCATATATGTGCCCTTAGGTTTAAGCCTGAAAGACCAGTGTGATGCTGGTATAATCATGTCTCTCGTTTTTCCTTTTATAGCAAATTTCTACAGCCAGAGCAAATGGTCAGTAAAAAATATAAGCATAATTCAGGTATATGAGATCTTGCTGTTTTCAGTATGGAATGTGTAGTAATTCCATATCCTAAACAACTAGGTAAATTAGTTCTTGGGCTTGTCATAAGCCTGCTAATGCATACACAGTCTTACGTAAGATTGAATCACTGAAATAGCTCATTCTTTCAGCACAATATGGGAACAATTAGGCAAAGATAAAATAAGGTTCTTACATGTTTCAAAATAATGTAAGACTAATTGGATATTGGTACAACTGATTGAAGATCTTAGCTGTTATTTTATTAACTACTGAAGCTAAATCAGAAATATCTTCAGTTTGACCTGAGGAAGAGAATTTCATTGCAATCAGTTTTCTTAGAGAAACGTAACTCATGCAATATTTTGTGTTACACTAATGGAAAAGTCAATTTCATTCAAGTTTATTACTAATGTGGAAATAACACCTGTTTGTACTGTGTGTCCTTTAGCAGAAACATTTTATTATGAACAACTTATTGATATGCATTGTTTTGGAATTAATTAAGTATCCTCCCAATTATTTCATTATAACTGGAATAAAGTTAGCCTCTTATAAGTAAATTCATTTATATAACTATTGAACCCAGGGGGTGGAAAGCTTCTACCTACAAGAGTGTTGTTACTTATATTTCCATGTATAGAATTGAATCCTCAATAGCATCTAATCCTCCTAAAGGAATTGGAATCAGATTAGAAACTCTTGAGAAAGCAACAAGATGAGACAATCCTGTATGTCAAATATAAATTATTCTAATGGGGCATGTAAAAAAACCCTGAATTTTCTGAAGCTTCAAGAAAGCTCCGTGGTCTTACTTTGATGTTGGCTCTATCGTTAAGATCGTAACTCTAAGATCTGAACTGGTCTTCACATTATGAACTAGTTATTGGAGAAGTAAAGTTCGAGAGACGATACTAACTTGGATTGAGATCTATTATGTAAAAGATTTTGGCAGGAACATCTAAGGAATCTCTTCCAAGTAACTTGGAAGCAGAAAAACACTCCTACTGAAGAGCTGCCCCTGATGACAGACATTTTCCAGATAGCTCCAAGAAAAGACGTTCCAGACGCCAGACAACTACAAAGGACATCTGGATTCCAAAATGAAATTTGCTAATTAAATGGACGTTGGGGGTAGGTTGATGATTGTCATTGTATGAGTCTCCCTTGACAAAAAAAAAAAGGAAATTGAGAAAATCAAATTGTTCTGATTCCATTCTGCAATTGATTCTATTCTCTCTCACCCCCGGTTTGTCGCAAAACTGCCACGTTTATTTGTCTCTGAACCTAGTTCAGAAACTCAGCTGGCCTGAGCCCTAAGCCAATGGCACTTTATTAAAGGGTCTGTGGTGCCCTCTCATGAAGTGGACCTCAAATCTTCCTCATGATCTGAGATGCCCTCTTCTCCTAGGGCCTTATTTTGATAAGGCTTGATACCAGATTTGATACCTGAATACTCTAAAGGGGACATACAAAGTATAGAATCCAATTGGTTCATAGGCCTCGCTTTGCAGGCCAAAAATGATGCATCAGCTAAAAATGTTATGTCAGCAGGGGGTGGGGGTGGGGGTCTCAGGTTGAGCAAAGCATGGGACATCTCCAAGGACTAAGTGGTCATAAGATGGTCACCTGATCATGTTGGACAAGACAGAATGGTCCAGAAACACAAAAATAATTTCAAGGACTTCCAGTATAACTGAGTCATCTCCACAGACTGGTCAAGGAAAAATAAGGGTGGAGGGCCTCTTGTTAGCTTCCTATGATTAAGCAAGTAAACTTAAAATCTGGAGTTCACAGCTCTGGGGCCTAATATACAGAACTTATAATCACTACCCCTATGGAATCATAGCAAGCTGATTAATACTGATTGGAATAAACAGGGGTCCAAATGAATTATTTCTCACAGAAGAAATAGTCAAAATCAAAATAATAATAATAGCTAAACATTTATGTAGCATTTACTATGGGTCAAGTGCTTTACCAATATTATCTGATTTGATCCTCACCACAATCCTGGGAGGTTGCTGCTATTATTATCCTTATTTTATAGATGAAAAAAAATCTTAGGCAAATGGAGGTATTGTGATTTGCCAGTGTCACACAATTAGTAAACATCTTGGTCTGTATTTGAACTCAAGTATTCCCAACATGATGTTCAGAACTCATATCAACCAACTGTACCACTCAGCTACCTCATGGTGGAAAATAAGTTGCCGCTATAGATGTTTCAAATCGGGGAGATTAAAGAGATAAGAGACTTTTAAGATGGTGTTACAATTAGTCATCTGTGGCTGGGCTAGATGGAAGACAAGGTGGGACTAGGAGTGAGGATCATGACATTTCAATTATAGATGACTAGTGTTGATCCCATTTCCTTCTCCCACTTACTCATTTTTTTTTAAATTGGAAGCAAGGGCAAAGAGGAAAGATGATAAAAGGATATGGTGAAGAAAACATGATTAAATATCATAAATCAATATAAAAGTCATGAATTCACTAACAAAAACAATGGAGGGTAGCAGAATGCATTAGAAAGCAGAACCCAACAAAATATTGTGTGTAAGAAATATTTTTGAAACAAAGATTTCCACAGCATTGACATGGAAGAGATGTCATCCTGTAATAGTATCAGTATTAGTTTTTTTTAATTTTAAACTTCAGGACCATGAAAGGAAATGAATACTATAAATACATACTTTTATATTATATACGTATGTATCCACGTATGTATGTGTGTAATTGGGGTGTAGGGTATGTTCAGGGAAGGCTAGTGTCTCTGGTGTGAGGGCTGCTTTCCACTGTTGGTGTCTACCTGATCCACCTAACTCTCGTTTGTGGTTCCAAGAAGCTGTGGCATGCACCCTGACAAACTGTTTTTGTAGACAGGCTAAATCAGATTGAAGGTAACCAAGGGGTCTCAGACCCATTGGTGAGGGAGGGGGTGTCTACCCCAAGCATGTGAAAACTTCACCCAGTGGAATGGGTGGAGAACAATTTGCTCCAATGGCCACAAAGGTGGCTGAAGCAGGCACTGTGCTGCCCTAGAGCCTGGTTAGACATCAAAGGCGCCAAGGTCATCCCCTGCATCTTGAGCCATCACCAGTCATCTTGACTCTGTCCTGCCACTGGACTGTGATTATTCTGGAAGAGAGAAAGTGAAGCTAACCACTTTGTGCAACTCTGACTCGAATCCAATTTACACATGAATCCAAAGACATCATCCATACCATTTGACCCCTTTTACCTATCTCAGAGTCCTGTGGTGATGAGGCAGCAGGCGCAGAGACACTGGGAGCTGTAGTCACAATCCTGAACACTGGTGGCCCAAGCCATAGTGTCGTCTTCTCACTGAAAGCAGGAGTGGGAGTCCAAAGCCCCTCGGGGTCTGAGCTGTCTTTTAAGGACAGTGCTGCTCACTTCCTGATGTGATAAAGGGGCTAGGAATGTGCTCCAAAATTGTCTGCTTACTCAACCCTGGCCTCATTACTGTGGCAGGTGGGGATCTCACCCAGTGGTTAAAAAACAAATACACATACACAAAGTACAAAAACTACAAAAAGGATTCCACTCACCATAAGTACATGGAATGCGTGCACTTATCCAGTAGACCTGCAAGAAAAACAGCTCTTGTTGTAAGAGAACTCATCAGGTATCACATCCAAACAGCAGTCCTGAGTGAAACAAGGCTGGCAAATGAAGTTGGAGCTGGATACACTTTTTTTCTAGAATGGGCACAGTGAAGGGGAGTGCTGGGAAGCTGGTGTAGGTTTTGCAATCAAATCTAATCTAGTCAATAAGCCTGTATGTACCTGCCAAAAGGTGTGAATGACAGGTTCATGGAAAGGCAATTGCCACTTGCAGGAAAATGTCATGCCACAAACATCAGTGTGTATGCTCCCACCATGACAAACCCTGACGAGATCAAAGAAAAATTTTATGAAGATCTGGAGACCCTTATCATCAATGGGCCAAAAGGGGACAAACTTATAATTCTGGGTGACTTTAACGCTAGAGTAGGCTCAGACTACCAGACTTGGCAGGGAGTCCTGGGGAGGAATGAAGTTGGAAACAGAACAGCAATGGTTACTTACTACTGAAGACTTGTGCATCTCGTGACCTTCATCACCACCACTGTCTTCCATTAACCTAAACACAAAAAAACCTTCGTGGATGCATCCTCACAGCAAACATTGGCATTTAATAGGCTACATGATTGTAAGAAAAGACAGACAGGAGGTGAGAGTGACAAAGGCAATGTGTGGTGCAGAGTGCTGGACTGATCATAGCCTTATCCCCTCCAAGCTAAATATTTGCATTCAACAAAAGTGATGGCCCCCAGGCAAAATAACTACCAGAAAAATTAATGTGAACAGATTAGAGCACTTCTCTGAGCAGGAACAGTTTCTTGCTAACTTGGAAGTTAAGTTGAGCCAACACAGTCAGCAGCAGTGGAGCAGAAAAGGAGTGGGTAGCTTTTAGAGGCTTGGTGTACAGCACTGCAGTGTTCATCTGGGTCAGAACACTCACAAAAATCAAGACTTGTTTGATGCAAATGATGGGGAAATTCAGAATCTGCCAAATGAAAAATGAGAACTCCACAGGGTTTACCAGGAGGATAGTTCACCCATCTCTCAGAAGGCAGTATTTACTTCCATTAAAAGTAAAGTACAAGTCAAGCTTAGAGAGATGCAGGATTCTTGGCTCAGTAAGAAGGCAGATGAAATTCAGTTTTATTCTAATAGTAACAATCCAAAGTGCTTTTATGATGCCCTGAAGGCTATTGATGGGCCAAAGACCCATGGTGCATCTAAAATATCCATACTGATGGAGTCACATTGATTAGTGGTAAGGACATGATTCTAGAGAGAGGTGGGCTGAACACTTCCATAATGTTCTCAACAGACCATCATCAATCAATGCTGAAGCCATTGACCATTTACCTCAGGTTGAAGTCAATCCTTCCCTAGCTGAAGTTCCAACTGAAGAGGTTTTGAATGCCATTAAGATCCTTTCATGTGGTAAAGCACCTGGTGCTGATTCTATTCTATTTACAATGTGGAGGGTCCATTGCTCATACAGAAGTTGACTGACATTTTTTGGATTATATGGCAAGAGGATGTTATCCCTCAGGAGTTCAAGGATGTCTCCATTGTCCATCTTTGTAAAGGTAAAGGAAATAGATTGTCCTGTGAAAATCACAGGGGGTTCTCCCTCTTAGTCACTGCTGGCAAGATTCTTGCTAGACTCCTCCTTTGGTTGATCCTTTACCTGGAAGATCATCATCTACCTGAGAACCAGTGTGGTTTCAGAAAAGGCCAGGAGCAGAAGAGAGGTCTACATGCAATGTTTGTAGATCTGACCAGGGCCTTTGACACTGTCAGTCATGACAGTTTATGGAAAATGATGTCAAAATTTGGTTACCCAGAGAAATTCATCAGTATTGTATGTCACTTTCATGATGGCATGCTTGTGTGGGTTCTGGATAACAGACAATGCTCGTGCACTTTCCCAGTTACTGATTGAGTGAAAAAAGGCTATGTTTTGGTTTTTTTAAAAAAATTTTATTAATTTAAATTCATTTTCTCCCCCTCTGACCTGATCTCCCCCAGACTTCTCTGACGCTAATATGTTCTTAGGGAAAATAAATTCCTTCAAATATTTGTCATTTCCATGAATGAGATGAAAGAAGGTATGCTGTAAAAAATGATGGTGAGAGTTGGAAAAGAATCTGGAAAGATTTACATCAACTACTATAAAGAGAAATGAGGAGAACCAGAACACCTTACAACTAAAAACAATAGAGCAATGAAAAATAAGTCTGAAAGACTTAAGAACTCACATAAATGCAATGATCAATCATGTCTGCAGAGGACAAAAGATGAAATGTTACCCATGTCCTGATAGAGATGAAAGACGCACAGTGTAGGATGAGACACACTTTTCCTTTGATAAGGACAATGCAGGAACACTTCCTCAATAAACATTTGTGAATTCCCTCTAATATTAGTGATTGTCACTTTCTTATCACCTTTACTGATCTGAAAATCTAATTATTAGTGATGTGGATTAGTGGTTAGAGAGGTGGATCATTCCCTGCACTCCCCCCCCATTTAATAGTATTTTATTTTTTCCAATTACAGGTAAAGACAGTTTTCCACATTCACTTTTACAAGATCTTTAGTTCCAAATTTTTTTTCTCCTACTTTCCCTCCTCTCACCCTTCCCAAAGAAAGCAAGCAATCTGATACAGGTTATACATGTATAATCACATTAAATATATTTCCATATCAGTCATGATGTGAAAGAATCAGAACGAAAAGGGAAAACCATGAGAAAAAAAAAAGAAATAAGCTTTGATCTGTATTCAGGACCTGGGTCGTTTTATTAAATATGGTCATTGAAAACTTGGGATTTCTTCCTTGGAAATCTATTCATACCTTTTGAAAAGAGATTGACCAGGAAATGGCTCATTTTTATGTATTTATATTCATTCTTTAAATACTTAGAAATGAGACCTTTATTGCAGAAATGGTGAAAATCAATTCCCCATTTAATTGCTTCCCTTTTACATTTCAGATATATCAGTTTCTTCACATGATAAAAATTTCCCATATTATTTTTTAGCATATTACACATCTAATTAGTACAAGGTCTCTATTTTTTAAGTAGCACAGGACAGTTTCAGTGACTACCAACCTGGTCCTCCTAGGCCTCCTTCCTAAAATACCAGAGGATTTTTGGAAAGGGACATACGAATGTACTTTTGATGAGAACTCCAATTTTGAGTTGGAAGGGACCATAGAAGGCACTGAGTCCAAACTCCCCATTTTATGTTGTATTTATTTTGGTTGTTACATTTTAAGTTCTGAACTATCTGCTTTCTTCCCTCCTTCCCCACCTAATTTTTTTCGGTCAACATTTCTTTTTTATAAGATTTGGAGTTTCAAATTTTTTTTCTCCTTCCCTCCCTCCCATTCACCCTCCCCAAGATGGCAACCAATTTGATATAGGTTATACAAGTGCAATCATGTAAACATATTTCCACATTAATCATATTGTGAAAGAAAAAATGGAACAAAAGGGAAAAGCCATTAAAAAAAAAGTGAAAAGAGTATGCTTTGATCTGCATTCAAAATTTATATTTCTTTCTCTGGATTTGGATAGCATTTTTCATCATGAGTCTTTTGGAATTGTTTTTGATCATTGTGTTGCTGAGAAGAGCTATCATAGCCGGCCATCACATAACATCATTGCTACTGCATACAATATTCTGTTGGTTCTGCTCATACCACTTTGTATCAGTTCATGTAAGTCTTTCCAGGTTTTTCTGAAATCTACCTGCTCATCATTTTTTACAGCACAATAGTATTCCATTACATTGATATACCACAATTTGTTCAGCTATTCCCCAACTGCTAGGGTTTCCTCAATTACCAATTTACCACCACAAAAAGAGCTGCTATAAATATTTTTGTGTACATAGGTCCTTTTCCTTTTTTTTATGATCTCTTTGGGATACAGATCTAGTAGTGGTATTGCTGGGTCAAAGGGTATGCACAGTTTAATTGCCTACTGGGCATAGTTCCAAAGTGTTCTCTACAATGGTTGGATCAGTATACAACTCCACAGACAATGCATCAGTGTCTCAATTTTCCCACATCTTCTCCAACATTTATCATTTTCCTCTTCTGTCACATTAGCTAATCTGACACCACCTCCCCTTTCCAGAGATGAGTAAAGGGAGGCAAAGAAAGGTTGTTCCTCAAGCAGAGTTACACAGGGAGAGAGCATCGGAAATGAGACATGAAGCCAAGTCTTCCAACTCTACCTCTTCTCCCCATCCATTACAACATGCTGCTTTCACCTACACTCTTCTGAATGTCAATTTGAATAAAAGGGAAAAGTGACTAAACTCTCCATAACTTTTGACATTGTTATGAGACTTATGATCCCAGGGGAAAATAACAATAATAACAGTGAGCTTACAAGTAGTTCACGTTACATAGTGATTTAATGCTTACAAAGTGCTTGACAAATACTGTCTCATTTGATCCCCTCATTGACCCTGGCAGGTAGATGCTATTATTATTCTCATTCTACAGATGGGGAAATTCATCCAGGAATAGGATAAAACATAACTTGCCCTGGGTCACATAGACAGTAAGCATCAGAGGTTTAATTTGAACTGAGGTCTTGTGGACTCAGAGAGAGCTCTCTATCCATTGTGCCACCTAGGAGAGTAAAACATCATTACAAAAATGAACATCCAATATACAGCAAAATATTTAAACTAGCACGTTTTATGCCAGACAACATCATGTGACAAAGTGAATACCAATCAACTGGAGAATGGCAGAAGAATGCCATGGAATATTTTAGGGGAGTCATGAGAAAACTTAGAATTTCAGAGAAAAATTCAATCCATTTTCAGGGCTTCATGCCCAGTATAAAATATGTGATGTCTAATGAGGTCTGTGCTGCAGGAAGAGGTCTTCTCTCATTAATTAGATCTCTAACTTTTATCTCCAGCAAGGTTTTTCCAATGAAGATGCATGTATGAGCTCCACTTGAAGGACCTCCCACAATCACTGCTTTTGTAAAGCTTCTGTCCATAGTGAATATTGTGATGTCAAGTGAGTTCCACCATCCAGGGAAAGACAGGACCTCACTGAGCACATTCATAAGTCTTCTCTCCAGTATGAATCCTTGATATAAAGAAAGAGATGATCTCTGGTTGAAGGCCTTCCAACACTGAGTCCTTATAGGGCTTGTTTCCAAGTGAATTTTCTGACATCTGACAGGCTCTGTACTTCATTTGGATGAATTTCCACATTCATTACAGGGATATGATTTCTATCTCCTGTACATTCTCTGATGAGAAATAAGGGAAGACTTTAGCCTAAATGATTTTCCATGTTGAACACATTAATGAGGTTTATCCCCTAGTATGGATTCTCTGATGTTGAGTCAGGGAAGAGCATGCACTAAAAGGTTTACGACATACTAAACACCCCTAAGATTTCCCTCCGGTGTGGATTCTCTGATGTACAGCAAGATCACAACAATGTTTGAAAGCCTTTCCATACTGATTACATTCATAAGGTTTCTCTCCAGTGTGGCTTCTCTGATGTTTAACAAGACCAGAACTGCACCTGAAATTCTTTCCACATTGATTACATTCATAAGGTTTCTCTCCAGTGTGGATTCTCTGATGTAC